>NC_135559.1:20685610-20825610 GCF_964340395.1 Glandiceps talaboti
GAGACAGACTATTGAGTCGTCAAATTACTAGTTCTTCTCAAACTTTTAATGATCAAGTGAGATTTCACTGTCACCCAAGACGTCGTGTTGTTCGATAATTATAGCTAACCAAAATAAAACATAACTGACCGTTGCCAGTCAAATAATAAAGTGAATATGATTGTTCTCATGTAGAATGAAGTTCGGAATATTTTCAGTTGTGTTACACATATTTATAGTCATCTACTAGTATATAGGCTCAGTTCGAAAAAAAGGTTAAAATTTATGTGTGAAAAACATTTTTCTAGCAAAATTATAGAAAAAGTTGGTACAGAAAAAAAATTATATCCTTTGTTAAGATTACACAAATGTTAACATCTAGAATTGAATCCCTGGCCTTTATGTTGTTACAACAGGAATGACACGGGGAATGAACGATGGATTGGACATGAAGGATAGAGAATCGTTTTACCTGGTTGTCAGGGCAACAAACCAACTAGGATACACATACTCATTACGTTCAGACGGGATAACAGTTCAGAAAGAGCCTCTGTTACCAGGTCATGTCAGGGATGGTGACATCATAGGTTACGACATCAACTATCAAGCTTCAATCACGTCATTATCTGGTAACTGGGACGTGTTTGGAATCAACAGACAGAAGTACGTCAGCGAAGGTAATTGATTCTAAAGACGTTCGACGTAGTTTTGTAATGTTAATCATGTAAATTTCTGCAAAGCTAGATTCTTATAGCTTGGGACCCCGAGGCATTTGTGTGTGAATAAGACGACTGCCGCACCGCTTTAGCCCATACCCAATACTCAAGTAGGAAATTTACAACCCAGGAGTTACAACCATGCACTGTGTATTACTAGTAGAATGATATGAAATCAAATGTTTCAGTACAGTTTTTTATATTCTCAGAATCCATGGAAATAGGCGAACACCAAGTCATTAATCATTATGAGGTTGCTGCTGGGACCGACAGACGGTATCCTAACACTAGAGAGGATGTCCATCAATTCGTTAATGTCGGGTTGAACACCTCGTACACGTTTCACGACCTTCATCTCGTACCTCATAAACTAACTTACTTTATAACAGTGAGGGCGTATAGTGTTTCCACGGCGACGACAGAAATCACATCTAACGGGTTGATGGTTGGGTATGGAGGCTCGGTGGTATCCGTCGGAGACGTAAAAGTATCTAGGTACGTATATTCAATCAGTGTATGAGATTCGAAGTTAAAATAACATAGTGTAACATAACAGTTTGGTAAAAAACAAGCCATATGACGTTCAGTTAGATGAATGAAATAAGTTTGGAATACTCAAATATAGTGTGTGGTTTTGCTGATCGGCCGAAGGGACATAACAACTATTTTCTAGAGAAATGACACTAATCATCTATATTTTGTAGGTACATTACATCAACGATGACGATGACCATATCCTGGACCAATTTTGTATTCGGAATGCCAATTTTGTTCTATCAAGTTGGGATTGGGAGAAGCCTATCTTTTTCCGAAATTCCATCATGCCTTGACCTGGTAAGTGGGATAAGATAGTCATGTGTGAAGATATATTTTATTTGCAGAAAAAAAACAGACTCAAAAGTTAGCAGTGCAGATGTCAGAATGTAATGAAATAGCTAACGCTTTATATTCAGAGGTCGTCAGTAGTTTTGGGTGCTGATTTACATTAATTTTCATACTCGTTTAGAAATATGCAATTTCTGTTTCCATAGCAACACTTCGATCAAGATGGAGAAGCTGTGCATAAACCTGAATATTCATATCTGTTTGATGAGTACTCATTGACAAATGTTGGTAAAGACACTATGTTGGAAGTCACGGGTCTAGATCTGGTAGATAGAGAGACGTACACAGTTACTGTCATTGCAACTGACCAATCAGCACAATGCTCTCTGGCAACAGCAAACGTTACGGTCGACTTAACGCCACCAATCGAAGGAAAGCTTTCTATTGGTGCCTTCGATGATGAGGTAGATATGATTTTAAATTGTTCTACATAACTGATAGGTCACTCGCATAGTGCACTTTGGATACAATTGACTGGAATGTCATTTTCACATCAACTGCGTTTCTTAATTAATTGGAATATTCCGTTGTAATAGTAAAAGAAATTCCCCTTATAAAACTTTCCATTAACTCTCCAAAAAACCGGATACTTTAAAGAAAGACGGAAACTTGAACATAAAATACACAGAAGTCGACAGAAATCTTACTAATTTGGGTACGCTTTCTTTATGTGAACTATCCTTTATGTGAGCTAGACAATGAATTATAGTAATATTAGTTGGACTTTTAGACGACGTTCTGTTCCAGGTTAACTGGTTTTAATTGTATAACAAATCGTTGACTTAGTGCTGATGCTTTTTCAAAGTAATCTCATTTCAAAGAGGAAATGGTTAAGGTATACCGTGATATTATAGGCAATAAGTGACTTATATAGCAAGCCCATATAATGATTCTGGGCTCGTTTAGTCGATTCGGTTTTCATGGGACAAGATTTCCATAATTATCATATCTGTCGATTTTCATTAGTCGTTCTTGTATTTTTGAAGTCTATCCATTACATGTATGTGTTTTTACTCTCAGGTTATTACGTACACTTATCGCGAGGATGTCCTGCTTGTTTCTTGGAATGGTTACTATGACGACGAGAGCGGCATTAAATCTTACAAATTATCAATGTCTGACGGCTTGTACTGTGGAAATGACGACTATACCGGACATACTGTAATACAGGAAGACATTGAGGTGATATCAAATGACACAGACTATACGTTCGTTGATCTAAGGTTGCAGGTATGTCAGCAGTATATTGGGGCAAATTCTTGATGCCTGCTCGATTTCGCTAAAATTTAGATTTTTCTCAGCAAAGTAGTTGTAGGGAAGCTTGACAAATTCTCTTCAGACATCATGACGTGGTATATTGTAAATTCATACTGTAAACTTTATAACATATAGGTTATACTCACTGCCACTTTCATGTTAGTGTTCACTACAACCACGCAGAGACCAACAGGAAACTGCACATGCTACACTTTCAGATAAGCAAGATTGAATGAATAGTTTCTTGCAACATTTTGTCTAAATGAAATGAACTATAAACGCACCACCACCATGCAGACATCATATGCAGACAACAACATATTGGCGTCCACCGGTGTATCTGCGTCTAGTTGTAGTAAGTTTAAATGGTTTATTTCATTTAGACAACATGTACCAAGAAATTGCAATCTTGCTATCTTAAAGTGTAGAATGTGCAGTTTCCTTTTTGTTTTGAGCATAGTTGTACCGAACTGAGTCAGTGCAGTGAACACTAACCTGGAACTACACATGCTACACTTATGCTTTCTAATCAGTGGGTACCTTGTAAAGGCTTTATGTTGTCCCAACCCACTTAGGGTGTGACGTAATTCATCTTACGAACATAAGTTTTTTTTACCTTCTTCTAAGCCGGACCATCCATACTTTATCCACCTAACAAGTATAAATGGAGCAGGACTTGCCACTATAACTGTATCCAAACCTATTCTGCTTGATTTGACTGACCCAATCAATGGTGTAGTGAAGGATGGCACGTCATTTATGGAAGACATCGAATACCAAAGTACAACATCGAAAATAGAAGGTTGGCAAATGATCATTACTCAATTTGTGTTGTTGTTTGTTTGTTTGTTTGTTTGTTTGTTTGTTTGTTTGTTTGTTTGTTTGTTTGTTTGTTTGTTTGTTTGTTTGTTTGTTTCATTGTTACCGATTCTCTTCTACCAATCAATGATTCCCTGTGTTCGACACTTGACTTGACAACAAAGCTTTGTATACATTTTTTTTCAGTTTCTACAATGTACCTCCTCAATACTAGAAATATGTCTGTGATACCCAGGCAAAATACATGAGATGGGAGGTTTACATGTTATATGCATGATTTCCTAAAAAGTAGATTACAGTACAAAGCACTAATTTCAAACCACAGACAATATGCAATGCGCACTTTCCACATCAAGGTAGAAAACGCCCCAAGGAACAATTTCCCTGAAAATCGAAGTTGTTAATTAAAATCCATCCAAACTTTGCCATCTGACTGAACTTGTTTCTAGTTCATTTGTAATACACTGTAATAACAATTTCTGTCTGATTAGGTGTATTCTTGCACCTACCGGATCCATATGGCAACTCCTGTCCAAGTCGTCATATTCTGTTTAAAGAACCAGCGACAGACAACGGATGGACTTCAATCAATTCAGAAGGGGTTTGGGATGTCACTGAAAAGTCTGTTAAGTTTAGGCCACAGCAGGTAAGTCGACATTTTATACAGAACGATGATTGCTGGATTCTTTGATATCGAAGAGAACGAAATGATAAGTAGTACACGAATAATAAGTATTGTTTTAGAGTGCAACAAAAGAAAAGAAGTTTGGAATACAAGTGTAGGCAACATTTGGGCAGAATGCAGGGACCAATTAAATTCACTGACAATCATAGTTCTTTAAATATTTCCAGACTTTTCCGTGTGAAAACTTATTCTGGGTCCCTTACAAATAATAAGAAACCTTTTTTGTGTTCACCGTAATTATTTTCAAATAAATCGATAATCTTTCATTTGTATGGTGACCCCTGTTTTATATCTTGATTGTGAGAATGAGTTTATTTTGTTACGATCCTTAACCATAGTAACAGCATTCTATCAGTGTTTCGATCAATCGATCAGTTTGTTTCTAATTCAGTACAGTTTGTATCTCTACAACCTGTACATTTATTTTTATTTTTCAGTTGTCGTTCAAAGAGGATGATGACGAGTTATCGATTACGATGCTTCGTGATGTAAAACAAGAAAGAATGTATTCCGGTGCATATAGCAACAAAAACCCGGATGTTCACGAAGGTGGTAAATACGAGGTTAGGAATAACTTAAAAATATATACTTGTAGTTGTTTGCAGAAGGACTCGTGTTATAATGGATATTATATGATGCGTACAAAGTGTGGTCTAAAGTTTGTTTTAAGTTTATAGTGGGAATTATGACGTCGTTCCGCTGTATAGATCAGTCTACATGTCCATCAAAACTTTAGGATAAGCAAAAAATTGCTTAAAGTTTAACGCTAAATTTAATGTCAAATAATTTATCTTCATATTTAGTGTTTTAATACTAAATCTTTCATTGCCAAATATGTATGCAACACTGAAACTGTGTCTTCGTAGCTACTCTACACGAATCTATGTTGTTTATCTGGTGTGAATACGATTTGATCATTGCTAAAGAACGAGTACTTATCACATTCACAGGTTGAAATACTTGCAGCTCCAGGCGATATACATTCTGTAACAAGTGTTGTATTTTGGGGTGGTCCTGAAGGTGTTGTTGGTGATTTCGATGCTCCAGTGAATGAAAAGGACTGGGCAGCTGAAGACAGAGAGTACGACGAATGTGAACTTTGCTGTGGAACAAATAACGACACCGTGACTGACGATTGTGAGTCTGTCTCTTTATGTGCTCATTGGATTTGTGTGTGTGTGTGTGTGTGTGTGTGTGTGTGTGTGTGTGTGTGTGTCTGTCTGTCTGTCTGTCTGTCTGTCTGTCTGTCTGTCTGTCTGATATCTATCGCCCTATAAGAAACCAAAAATTGTACAAACATTGCTACATTCTCTTTGCACTAACTACCCATATAGAATTAAAATGTAACAACTATACTCAAATTTAGATGGTAAAATGTAACAATTAATGTTGAAAGATTTGTGTCAAACCATCCATGGAAAAATAAAGAACATTGTCTTTTAACGTTTTATTTATCAATTTCTGCCAGATGCCAACTGTCGATGCAACTGTACAGAATACTTCCTTTTATCCACTACTGCGCCAACAACGTTGGTGACAACTACCACACAGCAAACATCCCAAAGCGTGACTTCGACCCCTCAACCTTGGCAGATTATTGAAGATTCGGATCCAAATGATACATATACAGGGAATGATAGTCTCAAGTCAATACCGTATCAGTCAATGGGATTTCAATTACACCCAGGTAAAATAGAACAATAACAAGTTTCAGAAGTTGTTTTAATGTTTTCTTCGAAGAACTATCTATATCATACTTTTCTTACTACCACTGTAACTGCTGTAATTAGTATCACTTCTATAGCACTACCGGTACTCTTATACACTTAGTCATTGTCCTTGAAATATTTTACTCGACATCACCGTCTACTTTTCTTTTACTTACGGCCTGACTATGAGGGCACTACGAGACGTCTAATACCCCAAGAGACTGAAAGCCGAGGAAAATAGTTGCTACACGACAGTACAAGGGGGTAATATAACTTCTAAAAGTGCCCGAATAAGATCAGGCAATGTGTTCTGTAACATGTAACATGTAACGCCTAACCCAAGTAAAGTATTTCTACCGTTTGCCACGCTCGTATATAGCATTTATGTCATGTGTAAAATAACACTGTCGATCGTCAGCCCAGTACTACAACGTGGTAGTGTATAGAGTGACATGTGGAGAATGTATAATGATGGCGCCCTTCATTCTCTGACTTTTATATCGTCACAGCTGTAGAACTTGATGGACAACTCCAGAGTTATGCAGTATTATGGTTCCGTTATTCCGATACTTCTGAGCCTGTCAAATATGATATAGCAGAGTTAGATTTCGATCCGTCACAGGCTTGGCACTCCTATACGTTGAACGTCATGCCAAATAAGGTAAAAACAGTATATACAAACATGTACAAGGGTGTTTTATTTTAAATGATCCAGCTTATCTACAACCCTAAAAGAAAAGAGTTCACGGATTGGTTACAAGATATTGAAGTAAAAAAACGTTTATTATTCAAGTTAGATTATGCATATACTTGAAATTGTAAGCATCATATTAACGTTACCAAGCGAAAAGATGCATTTTCCAAGTCATTGGGCTTTACCAAAGGAATTTCAAACATTAATTCTCGTTGAAACATTGCCTTGATTCCTTTAACTACAAAGAAATATCCTGCAATGATTAAAGATCGTATGATGTAGTATTTATAATGCCACAAATCATACATTGTAAGGCAACGTTGAAGGAGAGATGCAGTTCCTAACTCTTGCAGCTTGAACAGCAAAGGAGTCTCGATTTTATAGTAACTTGTAGCTCTCCCATTAAAGTTGAAAGATGTATATATTAGCAAATCCCAAACATCTACAACTCAATATCCGAGAGGATGCCCTGTTGTGTTTCTCTAGTTTTAAAGACGACAGCGCCCATACCATGTCGTTGCGTTGACGCTCCTACATTGTCATTGGCCAAATGGAGTTGACTCACCTTTGCATTTAAAGTTGTATGTGAGATGAAGTATCGCAAATCTAAACCGCTTCATTATTCAAGATGAACCTTTGGGACTTGCCTAACTCGACGGCACAAAGCCTATAGATGAAATTTACTATGAGTACTTGTGTTACTCAAACCATGGTGATGAAATCAAATGTAACGAACATTCGTATCATATTTTGAACTATTTAGGGTGAGCTGTCCATTGAGCTGTACATTGATGGCGTGGCTAAAATGTTTATGTCTGGTCTGTCAGAGTTTAGTGACGATGTAGACTTCATCATGTCAGCTTGGAACAGAGATGAAACGGTACCAAAGTTCGACAACGTGTTTGACCCGCCAATGGCAGTTGCGAAATTTAGAAATCTGAGGTATTTAAAGAATTTAAAGATTTTACAAATTTATGTATATATAATAGATGTACACACGCATTTTTCCCAAAATAACAGTTGTTTTTCTTTCGCAAGAGTTTCTTTCAACTCATCGAAGAGAGTTTGTGTATTCATGTTACGTATATACATTTGTGGATGAGTTCAACTATCGGTAATTAGTCAGCATTTGATTAGAAACAGTTACTGAAATAGTAATTGCCACACAAGAATCTAATTAAAACGTAACAATGTTTAAAATGTAGCAGTAGTGAGATTATTGGTTAATGTAATGTCGTCATATCTCTTACAGGTTTCCACCACCGTCAGAAGCATTGTGTCGTTTTGGAGACCCGTTCCGTAATGGTGACCGTGCAGTAGTCGCTTTCTTTGCTGGCGTTGGATCACAGAAATTGGCTGATGACGTAGTTCCTTTCCAAGAGGTAATATTGTGGTGAAATATCACTGTCTGGGATTAATTATTAACAATCTTTACCCAAAACATGGCAATGAAAACTATTTTCTCACAAAAACTATGAACTTATTTTGAATGAATTTTTAAGCAAAAGATATCTTAAGCACATTAATGACTATAATGTGAACTTGTTAGATAGTCAGAGAACTTCCCCACATTTTGTTCAGTCAAAGCGCTTTACAATGATCACCCTGACACTACCATCATAGCCCTTTACTTCCTCAACTCCGTGGGGAGCTTACAATCAAATCCTACTAGCCCCTTTAACAAACTCTATCCTACATGATCCCAATTTATAGAGCCAGGATGATTGACCCACAATCGCTGTCAACCTTAGCTTGCTCAAGGAATTTAGCCATTCAGAAACAATTAGAAATGACAAGATTCGAACCAACAGCTTATATATAGATTTCGAACTGGCAATTCTAACCATATTCGACCATCATGTTTCTACTAAATGCTATGAAACAGTCTCCATATGTATACACAATTGTAAACAGGCATGATTTTGTCAATTGAACACATAATAATTTTTTTTTAAAAGTATATCAAACATGGAAAACTTCATAATTTTAGGTTACTCGTCCATGCATTGCATGTATTACACCGTGTGATCACATGAACTGTGATAGCAGTTGTTCGAAGACGGAGGTCAAAGCCTACCACGTGGAACTCAGTGGTTTGGACCTATCAACGACTAGAGTGACGATGAAGGATGGTCAGGAAGAGGAAGTCGCAGCTGTTTATCATCTCACTGTCAAGGCAGTAGCCGGTGTGTAAACATAATATCACTAATTTGAATAGAATTTGAATATATTACAACATTTACTATTTTGAGTACCTCCTCGCAGAAGCTGGCAGACAGTAATGTATCACAGATATGGAATTGAATAACTGATATCACACACAAGGAAGAAAGTATTTATATTTATTTTCTACCTTGTCTGTGCTGATACTTATCATAATACACATCTATCACTTCAACGTCATATATTTGTCTGGTGGAGGGATTTAAAACCTCTCGACTTGGTCTCGTGTCTTAGTGGTTTTCATTTCAGTGGTTTCATAATGTATTTTCTGTTATCAAAACCTAACATTTTCTTTTCTCTTTACCTTTATAATATTATATTATACTGGACAAATTTTTGTTGGTAAAATATATATTAATGACCAGTGTATAATTTCATATGAGCTTTTTGTTCATGTCTTAAGTGTTTTAATATGTTAATACATATATGAAAGTATCAGTATTTAGCGGCCATATTGAGTTACTCACTCTTGATATCATTTTAGCCACCTTTTATTTTGTACGGTGACATATGGTTTAGGTAAAGTTGATAAAATCTAGTAACTTTTGTTTACAGCTGTTCAATATTTGGCACCACCTGCTAGTAGACAGGCACTTCATTCCATTCAATTCATTTTTAGGTTCTGGACGGGAGATTGTGGCATCATCCGATGGAGTGTACGTTGACGACACTCCTCCAGAGTTCGACTATCTATATCATATTGATTTAGACTATTCTGAGGACGAACCCGTCGAGTACCAAGGAAGCAATACGACTATAGCCATAAGATTCAGTGCCTTTGATATAGGAAGTCAGGTAAAACCTCTATCAACCACTATAAATTCTTTTAATGGTCTGAGGTAAAACATAACATTTTTATAGAATTACTTTATCAAACAGTACAATACTTTACTAGCTGTTAGACCCTCAGGCTATTCTGCCGATACTTTAAAAGCGACAAAATGTCAAACAGCTGCGAATTCACTCCCGAGGGCGCTAACCCGAGGTACTTATAATTTGTATCTTTCGGCTTTGTTCGGGCAGTTCGTGGTCCTGCTGAAAGGCTAACAAGAATTCAGCCATTCTATACCCTTGAAGTCTTTTTCTTGCATTTTGGCAATGTTTTGTTGAGGAATACCAATAAGTGAAGACATGAACACCATTCAAAAACTGACAAGTACCTTCAACAGTCAAGTTATCATGTTGATGCACACAAATTCTGAAAGCATGGTGTAGTGATAATTTACTTTATATTTATAACACATACATTGATACACTTTGTCGGTGAAGTTTATTGGCAACTTTCATTTATTATTGCAAGATATGCGAGTATAGGTGGGCCATTGGAACACAGCCATCACTGACAGATATCCAAGACTTTGTATCAGTTGGTCTTGAAACATTTCTCATAAATGATAATCTTCTGGGTGTACTTGAAGACCGACAGACTTACTATGTCACTGTCGAAGCTATTAATAATGCTGACTTGACCACCAAGCTGACAACAACGGGTAAGTTAGAACAACTTACAAAAGCGCCAAACTTATCTACCTTTTATTTTCACATCTGTACGTGTTACACGTAAAAATCATGTTCATTATACCATACGCAAAGCAAGTTGAACATGCTCGTACAAAAAAATATAGGATTTCTACGTAACGACAACCGTGTCTATAGCATTCGTACTGTGGTGCTCGAAATATAAATAAAAACAAACGTTCAAAGTCACAATTACTCAATCCAATTGTTCATAAATTATGCTTGTGCATGTATAAATATATAATTCTCTACCTTTATTCGACAGTCAGTTGGAAAATACTAGTGACTCAAAAGTTGTGTAATATCTCGTCTTCGACTCGTAGTGACAAAGCACCTTAGGTGACTCGTCCTTTCCTTGGCTGAATGAAGAAAAATTTGGAGGGATAATGTCCCAAATGTATCTGATATATTATGAATATGTGAGAATTTGTTTGTATTTTTTTCACCAAATTAGATATACAAATATGATAATTATGACATGAATTAAACGTATATCAATATTTTGTATGGTTTACTCAAATACTAGGTGGTAGCTCAGCTATTGATATGTTGTCTGTCTTTGTATTTTTTTTTACCAGGAATTACGCTGATCATGACACCGCCTGACACATCTGAAAGCAATACAACAACAGCATGTGGTGAAACTGCAGCCATTGCAGGTGTGACTGTCTGTAAAGATCAATCATCAGTTGATGTATCATGGACAAGAGTAGAAGAAGACTCTGTCAACGGATATTGTGAGTGTTGTGTTCATCTTCTCTTTGTCTGTCTGTCTGTCTGTCTGTCTGTCTGTCTGTCTGTCTGTCTGTCTGTCTGTGTGTGTGTGTGTGTGTGTGTGTGTGTGTGTGTGTGTGTGTGTGTGTCTCATCAATATATACACAACGTTATACCAAATAAACCTAAATTCCCTTCCATATATACGGTCTTTCTCTCTCAGTTTTCAAGATCGGTAGCCATGACGATTTTGAAGATATACTTCCTGAGCTCCAAGTTGGCTACAATACATCTGGAAATGTATTGATAAAAGATGGTTACATATATGTTGATTATGAACCCATTGTAAATATCTCGGGTGTCAGAGAAATAGCAGAAGGGGAAGCTGGCACTGCTACCCATGAAAAGACAGTGTATCAGAATAGATTCAAAATGGAACCAGGAAGGTGAGTGGTTTCTCTTTCATATACCTATATATGTACTTAACTTGGATGGTAGGTAGTAGTTTAAATATAGTACAAAGTAGGTAATTGCCCGTAGCACCTTGATGACATACCAACGTATGATTGAAGGGGAACACCACTCCAGGAAAAAGAGACACACTGGGGGTTCTTGAGAGTCATTTCATAATTTTACAGAACCTACAATTACTTGCAATTTCAGAGAAACATCAAGTTGATCATGTACCTTTATAGGGTATCTTTGTTGTGAGCCATTGCGTGATGGGCGTCAGCAGAAAGAATATATTCATAGTTGCACAGTGAATATTCACGAATCCCAAGGGCTTTTTCCATTCAGTGTAAAACATCTCTCGTGATATTCATTGACATAATTATTGAATTTTAATGTCATTTGACAGGACTTTGTTCACTGAACTCACTGCTTGCAACCAGGGACATAAATGTGGAAAGGTGACAACATCTAAACCAACATTCAAACGTAAGTCTGATTCTGTGTTTGTAACTTGTAACTATCTGGGTGTAATTTATTGTGGTATACAGTATACCACTCGCAAGCAAATTTGAACACGTTCGAACAAAAAATGGGACACAGACTCACTTGATCTAGAACCATGGAAAATACAACAATGAGAATATAAAGATAATTTGTTTTATGTTTCAATGTGTTGTGAAGAACGGTAACTGGGGTGTTATGTTGGTGGTTTTAACTGTTTTGCATAGTTTTAAATACACCAATGATTTATAGATACTTTATACATATAGATATGATATATATACAGCTTTCATTTTATTTTCCAACTCGTGTATCAGGAGATAAAGACGTAATGATGCCACAAGTTAACGATTCTTCTGTGGTCATTACGTTACACAACTCTAGCAGTGAGGATGAAAGAAACGCTAGCTGGTTCGTGAAAATAGAAACGGGCGACGAATCGGAAGATATGATGACAAAACGCTCTACTGACGACAACGAAGGTTGTAATATTCTCTAAATCTTTGTCGTTTGTGTTTTAACGTATAATTTGATGACAGGATGGGTTTTGCTTGCTGCAAAGTCCAAGACAAAGTATTGAAATATGTTGAATTTAGCATAATTATTTACAAACAAAATTAAAACGCTAATCTTTGAATATTTTATACAGAAAGGAGGGTTTTTTGTATTGATATTACCTTGGAAGATGCGAAGGTGAACCATGAGTCATTTGCATGTAGATATATCTTTGGGTAATTAGGCAGTATCTTAAGAATTCAAACATTTAAAATATTCAAGATCATACAACTTGATATATGGATGAAACAAAGCGCACGTGTCATATAAAGCTTGTTGTTGTAGCTCATAATATAGGATTGCCATCATTCTTAAATTCTATTTTTCACTATGAGAGATAGTATCGTGTTTTATCGAGAGAGGGCGTTGTCTACATTCCTTCACACTCCGATGTACTTGTAATTTTATGTACAAACAAAGCATGTATAAAGAATAACAAAGACTAAATTGTTACATTCAATTAACATCTGGTTCACTTTTCTTTCAAGAAGGAACTTTGATATTGATGGCTGGCCTTCTGGATGACCTTGCCCTTGAAGAGGAATACATATCTGATGCATCCCCATACTTTAAGCCATATATCGTAGATCCTAAAACTACAAGAGATCAAACTGATAGATTCCTACGTAGACGGTTAGTTATCTTTATTAGGTTTACATGGATACATAACTCACTATAGTGTCACGAAATATCAACACCATGTCCCAAGTAAGCAAGTTGATGATGGCTCACAAATAAAGTAATGATATTTACCGCCGATAGCATAACTCAGTCCTTAAACTACAAGAGTATGATCGAAATCATCGACTAGTTGAACTGAAACAGTTTTTCCACAATCCTTTAACTTTCCTCAAATAAAAAAGACGAACTCGCGTAGAGGTTTCGGATGATTTATAAGATACGATTTAAAAGGTATATTATCAAATGTAGAATTCAAATTCAAAAGTAATTTTTTGCCATCGTTCTTATAAAAAAACGACAGTAACTTTACATTATGTCGCTTTCATATACATTATCACAAATTGTGTAGAGATGTACTCGGTGGACATTTTGAAGTTTTACGCCTGTTTAATTGCTTTGCTCATTTTCATGTAATTGTCTTGCCACTGGTTGACAGGATCAAAGACATTATTGGACCATGTTTCTTCTTAACGAGTATTGGTCAAAAGTCTGTGTCTGGACCCGTTAGCTTTACTGTGCCATTTAATGCAACTTATTTCAATGGTACAAATATTGAAAGGTATCCGTCAATGATCTATTGGCACACAGGTAAGCAATCATTCCGTTGTTTTGGTGAGTTTACGCTATGTGGAAATAATACAAATCAAAGCGGAAAGTGATGATTATTGCATGTTATTCATAATTCTAATAACTCTTGCATGTATCGCTAATTCTCATGTAGTGACTATCTACATAGACAGATATTTTACTCACAATGTTTACAGAAATGGCTTTTGATTTTGGTAGTGATGCTGTATATTGTCGAAGAGTAGTCAAACTTGGAGGGACGCATTAAAATGCAGTCTTCTGTCTCAATCCCGACAACATTTGATATTAACACGACCAATATGCTATAATGAAACAATATCACCACAGTAGTTATCAGATATGTTTGTAAATTTTCACAAATTTCTTATTCTGCCTGTAGACGCACAAGAATGGCGAGATGCTAGTCAAACTTGCAGTTCAAGTTTCGGAAAGTACCATATTAACCAGGTCAAGAATGAAATTAGTCTTGAGGTGTGTTTGTTATTTGAGTGAATACAATCTTTGATCATTGACGCAATATTGTTGAATATGTAGTCTCTAACTTGATTATGATAGTAGTTCATCTGCTCCATTATCACCTATTTTTTAAAGGCTGGGGATTCAGTCCCAGGTCCTTGCATTATATGGAGCCATACAGATTATATAGGATGATTACATCTACCTGACAATGTTTTTTTTCCAAACCTAAGTATTAATACGAATCGAGACTAGCATGGTTCTTTAACAAACTCTGTGAAACCTTTGAAAAACGGCAACATCTTTGCAGTGAGGGTTTCTTGGTTCAGAAATTCTAGTCTATCTTTTAATTGTAATTTTCGCTTTAATTGACTACAAATTTATGGGAAAGGTGAACACAACTGATTCTAATTGAAAAGTTATTTGGCAGATCGATCAGGCAATATTATTGATGAGATGTTATTTGTATTATCTTCAGGTATGTTCTACATATAGCAAAGATGAAAGTGAACCACGGCTTTCAAAGAGGGGTATATATTCTAGTTATTTCGAGGGGCCTACTGAGTTTACGTTCGTTGGAATAGGAAGCTTTACAAATTCACCTCCAGTGATTACGTCAGTCGGTAACCTATGGATCTACGAAGATGGAGGAACTTTACAATTCCAACTCACTGCATTTGATGACGACGATGACCCAGTAGTCTTTCTTTTAAGTGAAACAACATCATATCCACAAATTGGCAGCGCAACACTGTCTGAAAGTGGGACACTCATGTATCGACCATGTCTTGATTGTTTTGGAGTCGATTATGTCCATTTTAGCGCAGTAGAAGACAGCGGCGGACCTGAAGATCATGATGCGCTTACTACCAAAGGAACGCTGGTAATAGATGTAAGAGAGATGAACGACAACCCGGATATTTTCCTAGTTGTCAACCACATAAATGCCGCCAATGATTTTCAGCTCACCGTAAGTGTAGAGGAACGGAAGACAGTTATCACAGAGTATGCAGGATTTGAGGCTATTGCTGGTGCATGGGATCCAGATACACATGACCAGTTGACCCTGACGTTTGACTTTCCAGAACATGGACAGCTCGTCATAGGCACACAACACACACAGGTGAAATTCCTATACAAGGACTGCACTGACCTCTCGATCACTAATGTAACAGAAGACCACCTGTCGTCAACTTCGCCAGATACAAACATTGTCGTCTTCCCATGTGAGTTGACGATCCCACAAGAAGAAAGTCGTCTAGCATGGGTATTCAGTGGCATCACCTATTATCCAGACGAAGGCTTCTTTGGTTTGGACTCGTTCCAGATAAACGCAGTGGATCAGGATGGGTTACACTCTGAAGTACTTACTGTAAATGTACACATCTTGGCCAATCCATGCATGAATGGGGCAAGGTGTATTGGACCAAAATCTGATCCTGATTGCACCAGTATACAACGTTCGTATGGATTTGACGGCTATGAATGCCAGTGTCCCCCAGGTTACATCGGACACTATTGTGAGACGTACTTCAACCAATGTGACAACATGCCATGTGAATATAACTTCACATGCATTGATATGGTAAGTGTGACAAAATTAGCAACTTTAATATTGACCAGTAAACCAGTATTCTGATAAACTGAGATGTTACCAGTGGATGGTTTGGATGAATTTTCACAAAAGGTTATTAACTTGTTTCATATTTCCAGTTTACTCAACACCTCCAGCATATTTGGATCATTCTGTCAGATCCAGTTAGGCTTTGAAGAAGGACAAGTGATTTGTTTGAAATATTTTGTTTCTCAATCAAAAGTGGAAGAAGAGAACTTGTGTATGAAGCTTAGTGCTTCCATGATGAACATACATAGTGTTAGAAGTTATTAAACGTATTAGTAGAATGTACTTTGGGGACCGATTTTCCTTTTTTTCGCACTTTGACATATGTAAGCTTGTACCTGGTCCTATTAAGGTAATGAAAGATATTTTGGGTTTGCCATCTCGTTTTCAATGAAATTAACGACCTTTTATTTTCCTATACAGTTAACACAGACATGATGGTCATTCAAGGTTTGGGTATATTCTAAACTGCATTTGAAAATTGTGCCGTGAACCCTGATTTTTTTAATTTTGATTTTGACTGAGAATAGTTCTCCTTCTATTTAACAAAGTTAGAGCAAAAGTCTAACATTTGTATTTCCAGGAATATACTACATTAATTTTAAACCTTTTTTGTTACCAACTTATTAGGTCGATGCATTTGCATGTCACTGCGAGAACGTGGAATGGCCATGTGGTAATCATGACACGTCAACAATATTTCCAGTAGCTGCTGTCATTTCAATTTGTGTTATTGTAGTTGTTGTCATAATGGTTATGTTTGTTATCTGGCGTAAAATTAAGTCTTCAAAGAAGCTTCAGAAAATCCAGTGAGTATATCAATTTTCCAATTTTTCGATGGAAATGTAGCATTTTTCCCTATATTAAACTTGTAATCAAGCTTAATATTATAAGGTTAAAATGCAGCACGATTCCGATTCAAACATGTCCGGCTTGGGTCCCACACTACGAAAGTTTTGCCAATAACAAATGACATTCAAACAAAACTTTGGTTCTGACCCCAAGAAATGATTTACAAAAAGATTGTCTCGAGCTCCCCAAGCGAACTCTGGTGCCATGCAAATAAGCCAACTTCAACATGGCGAGCGGATCTTGGGATAGTCTTACTGGGATTACAAGTGATTGCGTGCCGATCGTCACATCGTATTTATCAGCAAACAAAACGCACTTCTTACGGACATGCGTACTAGACGAATATTGGACTTTAAGTGAAGTAGTGTATCGATTAGATGAAATGATCAGAAATAGTGAATAGATAGTAAAGCTGATTGATCATAATCTCTCATTGCACATTTTACTCACCATCTAGCCCCGAGACAGACACTACAAAGAGTGATATCCAGAATGTATACGAATTGGATACAGTGAACAAGACCCAGGGTGTACAGAACAGTAAAGAAATTGATGAAATCCTAGACTGTAAGCTGGAAGATGATATCACCGTAGTGGAGACAAATGTAGATGATACCATGGGCAGCGTTATTCTTGTGACACCTGCTCCTGATACGGCAACCGTGAAGGTATGAATTAGTTTGTTTCAGATAACATAACTTTAGAAAATAAGGTAGGTAGGTCGGAATTGTTTGTTTTTTTTACTTTAAAAAAAAAATTACTTCAACCCCAAGATAACATATTCGTCGGTAACAATACTTTCGTGAGATTTTGATGAGGTGTAAAAGAAGCAAATGAAGACAATGATAAGTTAAGTAAACGAACAACTTATGCAGACTGCTCTAGCTATTATAGTCTAAAAAGACCTGGAATATGATTTGTTTTTGAAATGACCACAGATGGGGCAAAGGCATGAAGATGTACACGGATATAGAAGTATTAAAATTGTTACCATTTAACTTTTGCATGCAAAAAAATGTGTAGGGTTGGGGGCTTAAACTAGGGTCAGTCGGGTTATCGGAACACACTATTTTTTATTTTGCCTTAGTATAGGATGGTGTATTATTTTCTTACACCGAGTTATTGCCAGTAAAGGAATCTTAGGATACGGAATGATCATTTTGATCAGAGATAACATCGAAGACATGACACCTAACCACTACTGAAGGCCAGGCATGTCCAATTCGGTTACAATCCCTGAAGGATATAGAGTCGACATATCTTCTATGGATTGTTATAGCTACTAGTGACGCTGACCAGATAAATAAAAGCACCAATGGCGTTGTAGCAGAACTGTTGACTGTACACTTTCATTACATTTTCTGTAATGATTATGTGATCTTGTTTCTAGTCATATTTGAATACATTCTTTGCAAGATTTATTCCCATGTATTCCCATCCACGGTGTTATATCTGCAATAAATACCATCATATTAATGTTACTATGGGCGTGGTCTTGTTTCTAGGCATATCTAAATGCAATTTGCTCATTCATTTACCTTCCCGTCACCGGTATTCTTTTGGCATTATACGTCATTGTATACCTGTTACTACGGGCGTGGTCTTGTTGCTAAGGGCATTTACATAGTTTACAATTATGATGTTTATTCAACTGTCTACCCATCCCTGTTATAATTGTAAAAAAAAACATCATTTGACTGTTGCTAAGGGCGTGGTCATGTGCTAATTATACAGGTGGCTTAGCAATTTACACCGGTCAAAGTTCATACGTATGTCCAGGTTCGATATAATTATACCTGCCTGGCAATATTAATCTCAATTTTCCATAAGGTCACACTTTTCACTATCGTACTCGTCATTGTCGTTTTGAGTTGTTGTTGTTGTTGTTGTTGTTGTTGTTGTTTTTGACCATGGTAATATTACTACTATACAGGAACTTGTTGGTGATGATAATGGTGTTGAAGCGGAATTGGAAACTAAAGAGTCCAGTGTAAGCGTGCCGAATGAAAAGGAAGAGAATGATGAGTTTCCAACCGACAACTCTGGATTGTTTTCAGCACAGTCACGGCGATTAGGATTCGTTGATCGACCAAACATGCCTGTAAGATCATTTATAGAACCGTCGATCGTTGATGCTATTCACAACAATGTTTTCATTAATAGACTTCACTTTTCAATGCATTTTTAGAATAGAGTAAGGAAACTGCATTTTTATGAACACCTATGCATTTTAAGGTCTTAAATGTTTACAAATAAATATCTTGTTCAATTTATTTTTTTCCAGAAAACAGCATGGGGTAGTAGCCAACCAACTGCTTCTGTCAGTGGTCTGGGTAACAACAATGAAACACAGGCTTGAAGATGGTATCGCTGTTAAAACTCAGTCTCTCTCTCGACATTGGATATATTCATTAGATATTTCGGTATAGGACCTATGCATGTTTGTAACACAGCATTTCTATAATACTCAGTATACATTATAACTCTGCCGTATGTATGTGCAAATATTACTATTGATTTGTGAAAACTGTCCCAGTTTTGTTAATCGACAAGAATACGTTGAAGATCTTTGAAGTACACAGCATTACAGTTAAAATTATGCAGGCTTGGTGTTTCACTCGTATGACATATCATGTGACATGACATTTATTACACACCCTCAGACAACTTCTAATGCAAAAGAAACAATTACATAAGTGCCATGCACAGTGAGGATGTAGAAGTAGTCAAGTTGAAATGTTGATTATCAGTTAGAAAATAAACAATTGCAGCCATTAAAATCATCAAGTCCATGTGCACTGTTTTCATTAGAAGCCTGTTTTTACTGCAGTGTGAAGGAATCGGTTTTCAATGTGGTTGGGAAAAGGATCCTGCTGTGTTTGTCGTGTCTCTGTTATTGTAAGTCTAGAGCTGACATATGTCCATTTTGTGTCAAAAACGTAATGTCCCATGACTGAAACACTAAGCCTACATCATTTCAAATATAACAGTAACTATACAGTATGTGATTTTAATTCGGCTTGGCATATGCTTGTAGACAAAAGTTAACACTTTCTCTACAAAAACATGTGGTATGCCGTGACTCATTATAGAAATCATTGACTACCTATTCACTCTCAGATGATTTCATTGATTGCTAATTCAAGATTTGTCACAATATAGTAGCATTACTAGTTTTGCTGTGTTGTATTTTTTTTTGTTATATGAAATAAATAATCAGATTCAGCATCATACTCTGTATCCTTCTGTTGTCGTTTCAGATTCATATTCAGATTCAGATTCGTTATTGCCATATGTATAAAAACATTGGTATACCAAGTTATGGATCAATACTTGGGTGCAGTGTTACTAAGTGAATATTCATAGCAATGTGCTCTAAATGCAATGATACTAGTAGTTGACAAATACAAGAAATGCCAAATTCAAGACGTTACACTTCATACTGATATTCTTAGCCGCTAGCTGATTTACAATCATCTATCAAACCGTCTTCCCATTTCCCTCCTGATACCATCTTCATCACCACCACACATTATACATGTTTCTCATTTGCTACATTTGACAAATGAAGTGTAATGATGCTAGATAAATTGTATGCAGTAACTTTGCAAGGCAACTAACTTGGTATTCTTTGAAATAAAGGAATTGTACTACCAATAGGCTCGAGTACAGCAGAAGGAGTTATCATTTGCCAACTGCCGCGTAATGTTGCACCCTGCGTTTTTGGAAGTTGATTTGAACATGTGTTTTTTTGGCCAACATCATCTTCCTGCCTTACCAGTCCGTCATCCAAACTCCATGAAAGCTATATATTGTATCTATAAATATATTGTAGGTATTATCATAGACACTGTCAATGGTATAATTTTATGTGCAGTACTTAATACGCATAGTCTTGTCAATAGTATGGAGAGTCAAAATAATCGCATCACACTAACATATATTTTCTTCAGTTGTATTGGTGCAACTTCAGGAAAATGTTAGGGTATTAATTATTCTATACTTAGGTGCTTTTTGAAATCATTCTCATGTATATTTTAACACCCGATAGCCAATCTTGTTATAGCGATTTTGTCATACCTATGGAGAAACATGAACTGATCATCTATTTCACTACTATATGATGGCCATTTGATCACACAATTCCATACCATTCATCAAACAATCACCATTATTTATAATATGGTAATCTCAATAACAAAATATGTACATTTCTTGGGTAATCTGCAATCTAAGGGTTGGACCATTTGATATCCTGGGGAGGGCTTGGAAGATTTCGGGGGAAAAAAGATGCCAAATGGAGTTTCTTGAAAAAAAATCCGGATCTGAGTGGGTGATGGAAAAAAAGATGGACCACTGCTGCTAGAAAAAAATGTCTTGGAAGGGAAATGATGACGAGTGTACCGTAGGTACGTCGGCCCCTAGGCGACAACACAAAATATTAATTCTTTGGTCAACTTTTCCTTCTAAAGCACACACTTTTAATTCTTTGAACTAAACTTTACTTCCCAAAGAATGAACTTTGAATTCTTGAAAGGAAACTTTTATTTTTCGAGAGTAAACTTTTCATTCTTTGAAACAAAACTTTTGTTTCGTAAGAACAACATCTAATTCTTGAAAGGAATCTTTTATTTTTTTAGTGTATATCTTTTAATACTCTGTACAAAAAATTTACATCCCAAGAACAATTTTTTGCATATTCTGTATTACAACTTTTGTCTTTCAAGAACAACATATAATACTATGAAAACTTTTGTTTTCGAAGAGCAATCCTTATTTTCTTATTTGCTAATCACTCTTCAATTCAAGTAAATTTGAAATTCCAAGTCAAACCTAAATTTCATGGTACCATACTAGTAACGTTTAATTTCAATATGTGAAAATCTCTGCCTACGAGGGCGCAATTTAAGTTTCGTCAAGTACAATCTTTCTCTGCGTGGGTGTTAAATATAAACTATTTGCATGCAAACTCTCTTACTTGTCTGTGTTAATACTAAACATGTTTTTGACTCTAAAGAACTGTATGGCTGTTAAAAGCAGATCTAATTGTATTAGTACTAACGTTGTTTATTGCATTACATGCCAGAAATGTGTTTTTTAAAATATAGATTCGACTGAATGTCTTTTTGGTGATCGTTTTTTGTGCAACATCTCCGTCTCAACAGACAAAGAATCGTAACTATCCTGTAGCTGTGCATTTAATAGCTAACGATCACAGTTTATTAGTTATGTCTATTTCAGGAATTTGTAAGTTTCATGTGACGAGGATCGATTGAGGTTGAGAGAAGAGGGAACAGTTTTCCATCTCTAAACCCCATGGCATTAATTTATTATTTACATCATTCCCTTTGTGCAAATGACTTTTAGTAGATTTTTTCCAACTATTTTACCGGTTATTAGAACTTGCGGGTGTTCATTCTATGCCACAACAGAAAGATGTATTGCCAGTGATGACCTACTTATGCTTGGTATCCGTTGTGGTAGAGTATTTATCGAATTTATTTTTTCAGGATTGTTTTTCTCGTTACTTTTGTACCCCGATGTATGTATGTATGTATGTATGTATGTATGTATGTATGTATGTATGTATGTATGTATGTATATGTGTGTGTAATAATTTCCGTGTACCGTATATACTAGTAGAATGCATTTCACTTGTTGTTGTTGTTGTTGTTGTTGTTGTTGTTGTTGTTGTTGTTGTTGTTGTTGTTGTTCAGGCTGTTCGTCACCCTCAGAACAAGTCGGTGACGAATTCATATATCGCAGTGCTACCTAAATATACCGGTCGGTCAGCTCTTTTTTTTGCCTCAATCGACATTGATACGTGTGACATTGAATACCCGATATATGTCATCTATTATCGAACTTATAATAATCTGTCCAGCGCGTGTATATTCCATAGACGACTGACAAAAAGATATACACAATATCCAATATTTATTTGGGACATCCTTGTCGTGGAAAACTGGGGAAGGCGACAACTATCTTATGGTGTCTCACTTTGATACTAGACTATTAATAGATTACAAAATATCCATCCATGGACTGAAGTCGATGATTTTTACCTTCCGTATGGAAAGTTTTAATATAGCGATGAAGTCTGTGTGTCTGTGCGTGCGTGCGTGCGTGCGTGCGTGTGTGTGTGTGTGTGTGTGTGTGTCTGTGTGTGTGTGTGTGTGTGTCTGTGTGTCTGTGTATGTCTGTGTTTGTCTGTATCACCATTTCCGAAAAAACGGCTGCATGTTCCGTAGGGTCATGGCAAGAACTGATTAGGTTTTGGTAATAATCCAAAGAATATTAATGACCAATTTGAGGAATTAATCGATCGAACGAGTATAAAGTTGGCGTCAGATTCAAATTCAGATTCAGATTCAGGTAGCGTTATCTTATGAACGTTATATTGAGAGTCAGATGGCCTCAGATCCGAAGACACCCGACGGACTCAAACCTGAAATAATACCGTTGAGACTACAGGGAAGGATTCTGCTTCACTGCCATCGGGTGTATTCGGATCTGAGCAAGGGCTTGTGGCAACAATTCTGGTATCTATAACAATATTGAATAACGTGAATATAGACAACATCAACAAGTTCCGTCAAGTTCTTGTTTATCATTATTCAGTATCTTGAATTGCTAATTAATATCTAATTATAATACACAGAGAAACACATATTTAACTCGATCGAATCGTGCTGGAGTACAAATAGAATATACAGCGTACCGATTGAATAGCGCCCCCAACGGTAGTAGAATTTACTTCTCTATCTTGTCGCGAGATCGAATGATCATGTTCGAATCTTGGAATTTGAAAATTCAACCTCCACGAGCTCAGCATTTGCTCAATTTGCTCATTTGCTAAAATAGAAGGGGTAGGACACTTTGGTGTTCTTTTTCGTCGTAAGCTTGAAACCACATCGCCCTCGACTCGTTCACGGACGCTTTCTGTTTCGGGCAAACTTACGAGTATTTGTTTACTCAGTCAAATGATGTTGTTACGTTTTCTCTTTCATTCAAAGGTATTTTTTGAAGAGACACAGATATGACGACTAATATTTAATGATTATTTTTACGTAATTTTATGAAAATAATATAGACCGGAATCAACTGTATGTTCGAGCCTACCGCAACTCTGACACACCAAATATTGTTTAAACCAAGATATTATCAATTGCGTTTTTGTTTATTTCCCTCGCAAAAGACGCAACGTTTCGGAGCTTCAGTTCATATAATATGCCGTTTCGGCAATCTGTTGTAATAGCTCGCGCAGCGGCAGCGAAGCTGCCGCGTAGCGGCTCAATGACTAGTACGCATGCGCGTCGTATATACTATGAAAAAAATTGATAGAGGCAGTACGCGCGTTGTCGAGTTTGCAGACATGAGAGTTGCCAGTAACGCATGTGACTGGTAAACAACGCCTGTGTCTGGTTTAATACATATTCGGGTTTACGCCTGCGCATTTTGCACACGTTACAATTTGTTTGTGTATATAGTTATTCACATCATGCACATGTGTCACTTGTACTTCACGTGCAGTGCTAGTGCTCCTTCAAGTCACAGAATTGTCTGTGTTCCAGTCTAGATGTATACATCGCGAGAGCGTAGTGCAAGTGCGAACTTTCACGGTAAGTTGACCCCTGTTCTTTCATCGACAAAAATGTACATGTGTCACTATTATTAGAAAAACTATGCGTGTGTCTGGATCACAACAACTTGTAATTGTGTGCTAATAAGTATACACTATTCAATGATGGCAATATTCTACTCTATTTCGACCGTAATACAAAACAATCAATATTGGCAGCTGAATATTCCGGAGCAATCGCCGGCAACGATAACTTTGAATATTGTATATACCCAAATAACGTCATTATTTTGTATGATCATCATAGATAGCATTCTTGAATAGAATCTTAGCTCACGTCACAAGGGACTGATTCTCCATTGTCAGAAACGTTTCCCGTAATATCAAGCAGGACATGCAGTTTAGAAAGTAGTGTGTTTGTCGCTAGTATAGACCATGGATGTATTAGTGATACATCCATGTATAGACCCATCCCTATGCATTGTCTCACTCTGAGTTGTAACACATAAACACAGATAAAGATAAGATAACGAGGTGTAACATTTATTATGCGTACATGATTATGAATGCATCTTTATGCTCAAAATACAATGTACAAAGCAATTGACACAAGTACAATTAACATTCTGTGGGTTTAAAATGGGCCATATAATGAGTTTTGAATAAACACAGCTGTTGGAATGAACGATGTTTTGAAGAGAACCATGCAAGATTGTGTATACATAGACAGTTTTCTGAGCTTTCCTAGTGACTAGCATGAAGTTTAACAACAGACATTGATACTGGTAGTAGTACTGTATTCTCAGCTGTGTCTACAGTCAATCTTTACATGCATGGTAAAGCATACAAAAATAACATGCAGAAATAAAATGATTAAAATATATTCTTTTAACCAACTGATGGAGCACTGTTTACATCGACTAGAAAGTTTCCAAGAGGAAGTCTATCATCTGAGGTCAAAATATGCAGAAACTGAATGAAAATTTGAATTATCTAATGAAAAAGAAGAAGAATAAGTGCCTTTCTTTAATTTGTATAATGAGAATAAAGCATGAAATGATGAAATTCATCTTCTACCGCATAATTTGACAAAATTTAAAGATTCTTTCATCATGTACAGGAATCTTAGGAGTACACCATCTCCCCAACTCAATATAAATATTATAATCCAAAATTCTAAATTTAGTCACTAGTCTTCTACCAACTGGATTTTTAATTTGCAGAAGATGTTTCTCAAAACCAAAAGCTGTTTTAAATAATCTAAATGTTCTCATTTTGTTTTTATTAGTACTTTTTTCTTCTAATGTCATTATGTAATTCCCTGTACCATGATTACAAAATTCTAGACATAAGTCATAAAATTATGATGAACCTTCCTAGTATAATTAAACCTGCAAAGATTTGACCACACACTGTTCTCATTATATTTAACAAGTAAGTTTCTAATAATAAAATATAAATACCCCATGTTGAATAACACATAGAACAAATGTAGGCTGCTCACAATAAATTGTCCATCGACAATTAATCTATACCAATACTTTAACAGAAGTTTAATTACAGTGAAATTAGTGGGGAAATGACCTAATTCTCCAACAATACCACATCTTGATATCTTATAAGAAACCCAAAGTAGAAATCTATAAAAAGAAAAAAAAAACATCAACAAGAATCTGAAAATTTCTCAATTTCATAACCCCAAACTTCACATCTGTAAGTCACAATAGCAACAATTAAACAATCAAAGAGATCTAAAGCCACATCAATAGAAATACTCTAGTTAGAAGAAATAGTTATACATGAACTTAAGAGAGCTCTCGTGGATTTAAACTTCAAGTTATTGAGGTTTTGTTTAAATTTACTGTTAGAAGAAATAATGATACCAAGAAAACAGTATTCTCTTAGGCTTACATTGTCGAGAGTAAAATTATAAAAAATAAAATTTGGATTTCCTGTATTTACATATGACCTTGATTTCTTAATGTTGATTATTATTTTCTACTTTGTACAAAATAATGTAATTTAAATAAACAACTTTGCAACTCAACTTTAATTTCTAGTGGTAGAGACTCATCAGCATATAAAAGACAATTCAGAGACACACTTGTAAGTTTCACAGGGCTATCATTCTTGACAAAACAAGCTCTTTCCAAACTGGTGGATTCTAAATCAACTCTTTCCTTGTTTTTGACCTTCCTTTACCAATCTTAGACTAAAGTACTAAAATTTATTACAAAAATGTTCGCAATTTTCGTTTTAAACATGTACAAATGTAACTACATTTTTGTATGAGGCCAGACACCAGAGTTATACCTAGCCTTGCAAACTATGCTCTATTCCAAATTCATTCATGCTACAACAACACTGTCACTGTTTCTCACCTACTTCTATCCATCTTAGTATAAACTATTAAAATTTATTACAAAAATGTCCGCCATTTTGATTTTTAGCATGTAACTAGGAGACCAGACACCAGAGTTACCTAGACTTACAAACTATGCTCTATTCCAAATTGATTCATGCTACAACAACACTGTCACTGTTTTTCACCTATTTCTATCCATCTTAGACTAAACTACTAAAATTTATTAGAAAAATGTCAGCCATTTTGATTTTTAGCATGTAACTAGGAGACCAGACACCAGAGTTACCTAACCTTACAAACTATGCTCCTTTCCAAATTGAATCATGCTACAACAACACTGTCACTGTTTCTCACCTACTTCTATCCATCTTAGACTAAACTACTAAAATTTATTAGAAAAATGTCCGCCATTTTGATTTTTAGCATGTAACTAGGAGACCAGACACCAGAGTTACCTAACCTTACAAACTATACTCCTTTCCAAATTCATTCATGCTACAATAACACTGTCACTGTTTTTCACCTATTTCTATCCATCTTAGACTAAACTACTAAAATTTGTTAGAAAAATGTCAGCCATTTTGATTTTTAGCATGTAACTAGGAGACCAGACACCAGAGTTACCTAGCCTTACAAACTATACTCTTTTCCAAATTCATTCATGCTACAATAACACTGTCACTGTTTTTTACCTATTTCTATCCATCTTAGACTAAACTACTAAAATTTGATAGAAAAATGTCCGCCATTTTGATTTTTAGCATGTAACTAGGAGACCAGACACCAGAGTTACCTAACCTTACAAACTATACTCCTTTCCAAATTGAATCATGCTACAATAACACTGTCACTGTTTTTCACCTATTTCTATCCATCTTAGACTAAACTACTAAAATTTGTTAGAAAAATGTCAGCCATTTTGATTTTTAGCATGTAACTAGGAGACCAGACACCAGAGTTACCTAGCCTTACAAACTATACTCTTTTCCAAATTCATTCATGCTACAATAACACTGTCACTGTTTTTTACCTATTTCTATCCATCTTAGACTAAACTACTAAAATTTATTAGAAAAATGTCCGCCATTTTGATTTTTAGCATGTAACTAGGAGACCAGACACCAGAGTTACCTAACCTTACAAACTATACTCCTTTCCAAATTGAATCATGCTACAATAACACTGTCACTGTTTTTCACCTATTTCTATCCATCTTAGACTAAACTACTAAAATTTGTTAGAAAAATGTCTGCCATTTTGATTTTTAGCATGTAACTAGGAGACCAGACACCAGAGTTACCTAACCTTACAAACTATACTCCTTTCCAAATTGAATCATGCTACAATAACACTGTCACTGTTTTTCACCTATTTCTATCCATCTTAGACTAAACTACTAAAATTTGTTAGAAAAATGTCAGCCATTTTGATTTTTAGCATGTAACTAGGAGACCAGACACCAGAGTTACCTAGCCTTACAAACTATACTCCTTTCCAAATTGAATCATGCTACAATAACACTGTCACTGTTTTTCACCTATTTCTATCCATCTTAGACTAAACTACTAAAATTTATTAGAAAAATGTCAGCCATTTTGATTTTTAGCATGTAACTAGGAGACCAGACACCAGAGTTACCTAACCTTACAAACTATACTCCTTTCCAAATTGAATCATGCTACAATAACACTGTCACTGTTTTTCACCTATTTCTATCCATCTTAGACTAAACTACTAAAATTTGTTAGAAAAATGTCCGCCATTTTGATTTTTAGCATGTAACTAGGAGACCAGACACCAGAGTTACCTAACCTTACAAACTATACTCCTTTCCAAATTGAATCATGCTACAATAACACTGTCACTGTTTTTCACCTATTTCTATCCATCTTAGACTAAACTACTAAAATTTGTTAGAAAAATGTCAGCCATTTTGATTTTTAGCATGTAACTAGGAGACCAGACACCAGAGTTACCTAGCCTTACAAACTATACTCTTTTCCAAATTCATTCATGCTACAATAACACTGTCACTGTTTTTTACCTATTTCTATCCATCTTAGACTAAACTACTAAAATTTGTTAGAAAAATGTCAGCCATTTTGATTTTTAGCATGTAACTAGGAGACCAGACACCAGAGTTACCTAGCCTTACAAACTATACTCCTTTCCAAATTCATTCATGCTACAATAACACTGTCACTGTTTTTCACCTATTTCTATCCATCTTAGACTAAACTACTAAAATTTATTAGAAAAATGTCCGCCATTTTGATTTTTAGCATGTAACTAGGAGACCAGACACCAGAGTTACCTAGCCTTACAAACTATACTCCTTTCCAAATTCATTCATGCTACAATAACACTGTCACTGTTTTTCACCTATTTCTATCCATCTTAGACTAAACTACTAAAATTTATTAGAAAAATGTCCGCCATTTTGATTTTTAGCATGTAACTAGGAGACCAGACACCAGAGTTACCTAACCTTACAAACTATACTCCTTTCCAAATTGAATCATGCTACAATAACACTGTCACTGTTTTTCACCTATTTCTATCCATCTTAGACTAAACTACTAAAATTTATTAGAAAAATGTCCGCCATTTTGATTTTTAGCATGTAACTAGGAGACCAGACACCAGAGTTACCTAACCTTACAAACTATACTCCTTTCCAAATTGAATCATGCTACAATAACACTGTCACTGTTTTTCACCTATTTCTATCCATCTTAGACTAAACTACTAAAATTTGTTAGAAAAATGTCCGCCATTTTGATTTTTAGCATGTAACTAGGAGACCAGACACCAGAGTTACCTAACCTTACAAACTATACTCCTTTCCAAATTGAATCATGCTACAATAACACTGTCACTGTTTTTCACCTATTTCTATCCATCTTAGACTAAACTACTAAAATTTGTTAGAAAAATGTCAGCCATTTTGATTTTTAGCATGTAACTAGGAGACCAGACACCAGAGTTACCTAGCCTTACAAACTATACTCTTTTCCAAATTCATTCATGCTACAATAACACTGTCACTGTTTTTTACCTATTTCTATCCATCTTAGACTAAACTACTAAAATTTGTTAGAAAAATGTCAGCCATTTTGATTTTTAGCATGTAACTAGGAGACCAGACACCAGAGTTACCTAGCCTTACAAACTATACTCCTTTCCAAATTCATTCATGCTACAATAACACTGTCACTGTTTTTCACCTATTTCTATCCATCTTAGACTAAACTACTAAAATTTATTAGAAAAATGTCCGCCATTTTGATTTTTAGCATGTAACTAGGAGACCAGACACCAGAGTTACCTAACCTTACAAACTATACTCCTTTCCAAATTGAATCATGCTACAATAACACTGTCACTGTTTTTCACCTATTTCTATCCATCTTAGACTAAACTACTAAAATTTATTAGAAAAATGTCCGCCATTTTGATTTTTAGCATGTAACTAGGAGACCAGACACCAGAGTTACCTAACCTTACAAACTATACTCCTTTCCAAATTGAATCATGCTACAATAACACTGTCACTGTTTTTCACCTATTTCTATCCATCTTAGACTAAACTACTAAAATTTGTTAGAAAAATGTCAGCCATTTTGATTTTTAGCATGTAACTAGGAGACCAGACACCAGAGTTACCTAGCCTTACAAACTATACTCTTTTCCAAATTCATTCATGCTACAATAACACTGTCACTGTTTTTTACCTATTTCTATCCATCTTAGACTAAACTACTAAAATTTGTTAGAAAAATGTCAGCCATTTTGATTTTTAGCATGTAACTAGGAGACCAGACACCAGAGTTACCTAGCCTTACAAACTATACTCCTTTCCAAATTCATTCATGCTACAATAACACTGTCACTGTTTTTCACCTATTTCTATCCATCTTAGACTAAACTACTAAAATTTATTAGAAAAATGTCCGCCATTTTGATTTTTAGCATGTAACTAGGAGACCAGACACCAGAGTTACCTAGCCTTACAAACTATACTCCTTTCCAAATTCATTCATGCTACAATAACACTGTCACTGTTTTTCACCTATTTCTATCCATCTTAGACTAAACTACTAAAATTTCTTAGAAAAATGTCCGCCATTTTGATTTTTAGCATGTAACTAGGAGACCAGACACCAGAGTTACCTAGCCTTACAAACTATACTCTTTTCCAAATTCATTCATGCTACAATAACACTGTCACTGTTTTTTACCTATTTCTATCCATCTTAGACTAAACTACTAAAATTTGTTAGAAAAATGTCAGCCATTTTGATTTTTAGCATGTAACTAGGAGACCAGACACCAGAGTTACCTAGCCTTACAAACTATACTCCTTTCCAAATTCATTCATGCTACAATAACACTGTCACTGTTTTTCACCTATTTCTATCCATCTTAGACTAAACTACTAAAATTTATTAGAAAAATGTCCGCCATTTTGATTTTTAGCATGTAACTAGGAGACCAGACACCAGAGTTACCTAGCCTTACAAACTATACTCCTTTCCAAATTCATTCATGCTACAATAACACTGTCACTGTTTTTCACCTATTTCTATCCATCTTAGACTAAACTACTAAAATTTATTAGAAAAATGTCCGCCATTTTGATTTTTAGCATGTAACTAGGAGACCAGACACCAGAGTTACCTAACCTTACAAACTATACTCCTTTCCAAATTGAATCATGCTACAATAACACTGTCACTGTTTTTCACCTATTTCTATCCATCTTAGACTAAACTACTAAAATTTGTTAGAAAAATGTCAGCCATTTTGATTTTTAGCATGTAACTAGGAGACCAGACACCAGAGTTACCTAGCCTTACAAACTATACTCTTTTCCAAATTCATTCATGCTACAATAACACTGTCACTGTTTTTTACCTATTTCTATCCATCTTAGACTAAACTACTAAAATTTGTTAGAAAAATGTCAGCCATTTTGATTTTTAGCATGTAACTAGGAGACCAGACACCAGAGTTACCTAGCCTTACAAACTATACTCCTTTCCAAATTCATTCATGCTACAATAACACTGTCACTGTTTTTCACCTATTTCTATCCATCTTAGACTAAACTACTAAAATTTATTAGAAAAATGTCCGCCATTTTGATTTTTAGCATGTAACTAGGAGACCAGACACCAGAGTTACCTAGCCTTACAAACTATACTCCTTTCCAAATTCATTCATGCTACAATAACACTGTCACTGTTTTTCACCTATTTCTATCCATCTTAGACTAAACTACTAAAATTTCTTAGAAAAATGTCCGCCATTTTGATTTTTAGCATGTAACTAGGAGACCAGACACCAGAGTTACCTAGCCTTACAAACTATACTCTTTTCCAAATTCATTCATGCTACAATAACACTGTCACTGTTTTTTACCTATTTCTATCCATCTTAGACTAAACTACTAAAATTTGTTAGAAAAATGTCAGCCATTTTGATTTTTAGCATGTAACTAGGAGACCAGACACCAGAGTTACCTAGCCTTACAAACTATACTCCTTTCCAAATTCATTCATGCTACAATAACACTGTCACTGTTTTTCACCTATTTCTATCCATCTTAGACTAAACTACTAAAATTTATTAGAAAAATGTCCGCCATTTTGATTTTTAGCATGTAACTAGGAGACCAGACACCAGAGTTACCTAGCCTTACAAACTATACTCCTTTCCAAATTCATTCATGCTACAATAACACTGTCACTGTTTTTCACCTATTTCTATCCATCTTAGACTAAACTACTAAAATTTCTTAGAAAAATGTCCGCCATTTTGATTTTTAGCATGTAACTAGGAGACCAGACACCAGAGTTACCTAACCTTACAAACTATACTCCTTTCCAAATTGAATCATGCTACAATAACACTGTCACTGTTTTTCACCTATTTCTATCCATCTTAGACTAAACTACTAAAATTTATTAGAAAAATGTCCGCCATTTTGATTTTTAGCATGTAACTAGGAGACCAGACACCAGAGTTACCTAACCTTACAAACTATACTCCTTTCCAAATTGAATCATGCTACAATAACACTGTCACTGTTTTTCACCTATTTCTATCCATCTTAGACTAAACTACTAAAATTTGTTAGAAAAATGTCCGCCATTTTGATTTTTAGCATGTAACTAGGAGACCAGACACCAGAGTTACCTAACCTTACAAACTATACTCCTTTCCAAATTGAATCATGCTACAATAACACTGTCACTGTTTTTCACCTATTTCTATCCATCTTAGACTAAACTACTAAAATTTGTTAGAAAAATGTCAGCCATTTTGATTTTTAGCATGTAACTAGGAGACCAGACACCAGAGTTACCTAGCCTTACAAACTATACTCCTTTCCAAATTCATTCATGCTACAATAACACTGTCACTGTTTTTCACCTATTTCTATCCATCTTAGACTAAACTACTAAAATTTCTTAGAAAAATGTCCGCCATTTTGATTTTTAGCATGTAACTAGGAGACCAGACACCAGAGTTACCTAACCTTACAAACTATACTCCTTTCCAAATTGAATCATGCTACAATAACACTGTCACTGTTTTTCACCTATTTCTATCCATCTTAGACTAAACTACTAAAATTTATTAGAAAAATGTCCGCCATTTTGATTTTTAGCATGTAACTAGGAGACCAGACACCAGAGTTACCTAACCTTACAAACTATACTCCTTTCCAAATTGAATCATGCTACAATAACACTGTCACTGTTTTTCACCTATTTCTATCCATCTTAGACTAAACTACTAAAATTTATTAGAAAAATGTCCGCCATTTTGATTTTTAGCATGTACATGTAACTGAGACCGGACACCAGAGTTACATGTACCTAGCCTTGCAAACTTTGCTCTTTTCCAAATCTCATTTAACAGAAACATAACTAGCAAAAGAAATCATGATCAAATACTACACCAATACTTTGACCATAAATATTTGCAAGTTTTAGAGTTGAACAATAAATGTATTAATCCTTTGTTAACTTTCTTATCTCTTACAGGTTTGTTACACAGTACATAACAGATGTCCTATTCAAAGAAGCTGTTGTTTTGCTCGTCTCTAAGAGAAAAAAAATAACTTCAGACTCTATGTGTAGTAAAACAGAAATTTAGATCTTAAATCAATTAGTTGTGCACAAGGACATGAGCTCTATTTTGAACATTTTTAATACAATTGAAATGAAGAGTGTGTGTGTGTGTGTGTGTGTGTGTGTGTGTGTGTGTGTGTAAACAACTTAGTCGAAAACTGCAGTCCGATTTCTTTGATACTTGGTGGTCATGTTATATTGGATGTCTAGTAGTGAAATTGTTCAAATGAAAATGATCACATCAGATATATGGGTTTTGGGTCAAAAATGTGATTTTTGTCAAAGAATTTAAACTACAAAACTACTGGGCAGATTGGCCTGAAATTTGGTGGGAACATTCTCAGGGGTGTGTAAATTAAGATTTGTTCATGACATGATGTTTCCATGTGTAATATGCAAAGTAGGGCTTTTTGGTTAAAAACCTACAATTCCAAAACTACTCAGTAGATTGGGCTGAACTTTTAACAGGGATGTATCTGCCGGTGTATAGATGAAGAAATATTAAGCATATAATGATCTCATCAGTAACATCCAAATTAGGTGTAAACATGTAAATTGGTCAAAAATTTATATCTCAAAAAGTACTTGGTCAGGGAAACTGAAATTTGGTGAGATGGTTCTAGAAGTGTTGTTCTGCAGATTTCCTTTAGAATAGTTTGACACAATTGGCCCTAGCAACCATGACCATGGCCTTAGCAACAACCAAATGGCAGTATATTTTGGTTAAATAAGAACACCATCTGGTAGGCAGTTAGTAAACATTCAAAAAATGTATGCAAATATCCCTAGCAACAGTGGCCCCGCCCATGGCAACAGCCCAATAATCACATATGTGACAAACATAACATGTTTGGATAGGCAACTGGATAGTCATTCAACAAATGAACACCTATTTTTAGAATGGACTAGCATATGGATAAATATTTTAAAAAACTACAGTTGTGCTACATCGCCATTGGCAGTATTTTGGAAAACAATAGTTGTGCTACAATGCCATTTTATATTTCTTTTTTTCTAAATATTTTTTTTCATATCTGAGGTAGTTATGTTTTTCATTGTTCTCCATATGCTCTCTGTTTTTGGTTTCTTCTCATCAGATGTACAGTCATTACATTTTGGAAGAAAAGTTTTATATTGTCTTTTTAAATTGATGTCAGTTTGTGCATCCACCAATTCTTGCGAGACTTCATAATTTTTGTGATGTTACAATTTTTTTCTTGAACTTGTTAATAAAAAGGTTAGGGTCGGCAGTGAAAAACTAGGCAGGGTCAGATAACCGGAATCAAACAATTATTTTTTTTTATTGCTTTAAGAATTATTCAGAACATGATGATTCCATTATTGATATGCAAATTATGGCTAAAATGTGTCTTTTTGGTAAAATAATCTTTAATTCCAAAAGTAATGAGCTGGAAATTAATTTGAATGGCTCTTGGGGTATATAGATGAAGAAGTGTTAAGCATATGATGATCTCATCAGTGACATGAAAATTAGGTATAAAAATGTGAATTTTGTTTAATCTTGTCTCTTGGCTCTCTTCGTTGGTGTAAACACACATGTTTTTGTAATTTGTACTTCAAGCACTTGTTAAATGAGAATGTTAAAAGACACAATCTTTTGTCATTAGAAAAATTTTGGATATTGCAAAGAGATATAGTCATATAACTTAAATCATGGATAATATTAATAAGTAATAAAATGTAAAATGAACAGAAAACCAGTGTGGACTTCTATATATCTGACAATTTTACATGTTATACACAGAGTGAAGCTAGCATGTAAGTGGTGAATGATTTCATTTTATTTGATTCAGTTTTATTTTTTGTTGTTGAATGAGACTGATTTTAGGGAGCGATCAGATTTTACGCTGACTTTTTGTTCACCCCACCCCTGCTGACAAATAAAAAAACACTGCCCCCCCCCACATCTGTTGACAAGAAATATTCTTGTTCTTTCTTGCAATATATAAAGCTCTTTAGGCAGGAACCCTATGAGAAGTATGATTGTCTGTTCATAGCTGTGCAAAATATTCATGGTTTTAGTAACCAAAAGTTCTAGGATATCTCTTACATTGAGTGAACTATTATCATTATAGATTAATTCAGCTAATTATAAAGTACATTATTAGAAATGAAATTAACATAATTGTAAACCTAGGGGTTTCAGTAAGTTTCAAAGTAGGGAGAGAACTTGAAAAAGTGTCGGGAGAAGTGCATGCTATGCCCATGCGTGCATGCTATACAAGTGGGAGGGGGTGTCCCCCTCCCATGGTAAGATCTTTTGAAAAATGAACACCTTTTGGAGGCCATTTAGAGCACCATTCATAAGTAAAACACAACTTAGTTATATCATAAAAGTATCACTAATTTTAGGGTTTCAAAAGTTTAAATCATTCCAAGTCATATTGACACAAATGATAATGAAAAAAAGATCAAGTACAAAGTATGGTATAGTTTGTTTTATTTATTTACTTGCCCTATGTGGGCTTACCAAGTGAACATTTTGTTCTATACAAATACATCCACTGGGCTTATAATAGTGTATGGTACTATACTATAAACTATACAAGACTATATACTATATACTATGCTATGCTATATACTATATACTATATTATACTATACTATATACTGTACTATACAATATACTGTACAATACTATACTATAATATTCTATACCTATACTATATTATATAGTATATAGTCTAGTATGGTAGTCTAGTATAGTATAGTATAGTAGAGTATAGTAATGTATACTATATGGTATATAGTCGTGTAGTATAGTAGAGTATAGTATATGGTATATAGTATAGTGTAGTATAGTAGAGTATAGTATATGGTGAATAGTAGAGTATAGTATAGTATATGGTATATAGCATAGTATAGTATAGTATCGTATATAGTCAAGTATAGTATATAGTATAATATAGTATATTATATAATATAGTATAGTATATGGTGTATAGCATGATAGCATAGTATAATATAATATAGTATAGTGTGGTATAATATAGTAGAGTAGAGTATATGGAATATAGTATAGTGTAGTGTAGTGTAGTATAGTATAGTATTAAATCAAGTATAGTATAGTATATCATATAGTATGGTATATAGTAAATTATAGTGTATAGTATAGTATAGTATATGGTATATAGTATAGTATACTCTACTATATAGTATAGTATACTATATACCAGACTATACTATATACTGTACTATATAGTATACTATACTATATTATACTATACTATATAGTATACTATACTATACTGCATGTATATACTAAACTATACTATACTATACTGTACTATATACCAGACTATAATGCTATATTGCTATAATGCTATGTACTGTACTATATATTAAACTATACTATATACTATGTATTTTATTATGCTATATACTATATACTATACTTTACTATTCTGCACTATACTATACTGTACTATACTACACTATACTATACTATAATATACTACACTGTACTGTATAATGTACTATACTATATTATACTATACTATACTATGCTATGCTATATACCATAAACTATACTATTTTATACTATACTATATACTAGACTATGCTATATACTGTACTATATACTAAACTATATTATACTGTATACTATACTATACTATACCATACTATACTATACTATACTATACTATTCTATACTACTAGTATACTATATACTATACTATATACCATACTACATAGTATAGTATACTATATACTGTACAATACTATACTATATTATTCGATACCTATACTATAATATATAGTACATATTATATATAGTCTAGTATAGTACATTATATAGTATAATATATAGTATAGTATACTGGTAGTATGGTATAGTACATAGTATAGTATAGTAGAGTATATGTTATTTTGTGTAGTATAGTATAGTACATAGTATAGTGTAGTATATATTATAATATAGTATATTATATAGTATAGAATAGTATAGTATAGTATAATATAGTAGAGTATATAGTATAGTGTAGTGTAGTATAGCATAGTATATCATATAGTATGGTATATAGTAAAGTATAGTATATGGTATATAGTATAGCATATCATAGTATAGTATTGTATATTATAGGATATAATAGTATAGTATAGTATATTATGGTATAATATACTAGAGTATAGTAGAGTATGTGGAATATAGTATAGTGTAGTGTACATTGTAGTATAGTATAGCATAGTATATCATATAGTATGGTATATAGTAAAGTATAGTATATGGTATATAGTATAGCATAGCATAGTATAGTATTGTATATTATAGTATATAATAGTATAGTATAGTATAGTATAGTATATTATGGTATAATATACTAGAGTATAGTAGAGTATGTGGAATATAGTATAGTTTAGTGTATAGTATAGCATACTATACCATACCGTACTATACTATATACTGTACAATACAATACTATAATATTATTCTATACCTATACTATCATATATAGTCTAGCATAGTATAGTATAGTAGAGCATATGGTATATAGTATAGCATAGCAAAGTATAGTATAGTCTAGTATAGTATAGTATAATATACTAGAGTATAATAGAGTATATGGAATATAGTGTATAGTGTATATTATAGTGTAGTGTATAGTATAGCATACTATACCATACAGTACTATATAATATACTCTACTATATACAGTACAATAATATACTATAATATTATTCTATACCTACACTATTGTATACAGTATAGAGTCTAGTATAGCATAGTATAGTATAGTATAGTATAGTGTAGTAGATTATAGTATAGTAGAATATATGGAATATAGTGTATAGTGTATATTATAGTGTAGTGTATAGTATAGCATACTATACCATACAGTACTGTATAATATACTCTACTATATACTGTACAATAATATACTATAATATTATTCTATTCCTACACTATCGTATATAGTATAGAGTCTAGTATAATCTAGTATAGTCTAGTCTAGTATAGTATAGTATAGTGTAGTAGATTATAGTATAGTAGAGTATGTGGTATATAGTATAGTATACAGTCCAGTATATTGATGGCGCAAATCGAGAGATCTGATTGATCTAGGCATCGAACTAGCGCGTCTAAACTGAGCGATAATGCACAGTTGGCACGTGTCAAAATTTTGATGTTCTCTCACTGTTCGTCTACGAACATTATAGTCCGCGCAGGGATGGGGGCACAAATGAAACCAGAAAATGTTGCGTCATATCTTGTTTCCGACAGTTTCAATATACTGGTATAATATAATAGCGATAAACCACCCCTGGGAATGGTATACCACTCGGTTTTGACCAGTGAACGAAATATATTGAGTTCACTGCTCAAAACCGAGTGGTATACCATCCCCAGGGTGTGGTTTATTGCTTAAGTATACTATAGTATAATAGAGTATAGTAGAGTATATGGTATATGGTATAGTGTCGTGTAGTATAGTATAGTATAGTATGGTATAATATACTAGTATATGGAATATAGTATAGCATAGAGTAGGTTATAGTATAGCATACTATAGCATACCTATACTATTGTATATAGTATATAGTCAAGCATAGTATCATATAAAATTAGTATAGTATAGTATAGTATAGTATAGTCAAGTATAGTATCGTATAAAATTAGTATAGTATAGTATAGTATAGTATAGTATAGTATAGTATAGTATAGTATAGGATAGTATATTCTAGTATAGTATAGTATGGTACAATATAGTAGTGTATAGTAGAGTATATTGAATATAGCATAGTGTAGTGTTGCTTAGTATAGTATATAGGCAAGTGTAGTATATAGTATAATATAGTATATTATATAGTAGAGTATATAGTATAGTATAGTGTATCGTATATATTATAGCATAGGATAGTATTGTATAGTATATGGTATATTATACTATACTGTACTATATAGTAGACTATGATATATACTATACACTGTACTATATAGTATACTACACTATATTATACTATATTATATACTATACTATACTATATACTATAGTATACTATACTATACTATATATTATACTATGCTATATACTATATATTAAACTATACTGTACTGTACTATATACTACACTATGCTATTAACTATGTATTTAACTATGCTATATACTATATACTATAATATACTAAACTAGACTATGCTATACTATATACTATACTAGACTGTACTATATACTATACTAGACTATACTATACTAGACTATACTATGCTATGCTATACTATACTATATACTACACTACACTATACTATATACTCTACTCTAATATTCTATACTATACTATTCTATACTATACTATATACTAGACTATGCCATATACTGTACTATATACTACACTATACTATACTATTCTATACTATACTATACTATATACTACACTATGCTATATACTCGTGTACTATATACTATACTATATACTGTACTATATACTTGTCTTTACTATAAAATATATACTATAATATACAATACTATACTATATACTAGACTATACTATGCTATACTGTACTATATACTAGACTATGCTATATACTGTATACTGTACTATATATTTTAATATACTATATATGATAAACTATATTATACTATACACTATACTATACAATATACACTGTACTATACTATACTATACTATGCTATATACTAGACTATACTATATACTATATTTTGTACTATATACTATACTATACTGTACTATGCTATACTATACTATGCTATACTATACTATATACTATACTATATTATACTATACACTATACTGTACAATATACACTGTACTTTACTATACTATACTATGATATATACTAGACTACGCTATATACTATATACTGTACTATATACTAGACTATACTATCTAATGTACTATATACTATGCTATACTATACTATATACTACACTGCACTATACTATATACTCTACTCTAATATACTATGCTATTCTATACTATACTATATACTAGACTATGCTATATACTGTACTATATACTACACTATACTTTACTATACTATACCATGCTATACTCTACTATATACTAAACTATGCTATATACTGTATACTGTACTATATATTATACTATACTATATACTATAAACTATATTATACTATACACTATACTATACAATGCTATAAACTAGACTATGCTATATACTATATACTGTACTATATACTATACTATACTCTACTGTACTATACTATATACCATACTATACTATATACTAGACTACACTATATACTATACTATGCTATATACTATATACTACACATTATACTATACTATACTATACTGTACTGTACTCTACTGTACTATACTATATTATACTATATTATACTGTACTATACTATATTATATAGTATAGTATACAATACTGTACTATACTATATACTAGACTATACTATATTCTGTACTATATATTATACTATTCTATATTATACTATACTATGCTATACTATATTATGCTATGCTATACTATACTAGACTATACTATATTATGCTATACTATACTATACTATACTAGACTATACTATATACTATATACTATATTATACTATACTATGCTATACTATATTATGCTATACTATACTATACTATACTAGACTATACTATATACTATACTAAACTATACTGTACTATATACTAGACTATGCTATATAAAATATTATGTACTATATACTATACTATACTATATTATACTGTACTATGCTATACTATACTATATACTAGACTATGCTATATAATATATTATGTACTATATACTATACTATTCTGTACTGTACTGTAGTCTACTGTACTATACTATATTATACTGTACTATACTATACTATACTATACTATACTATACTATATAGTATAGTATACAATACTGTATTATACTATATACTAGACTATACTATATTCTGTACTATATATTATACTATTCTATATTATACTATACTATGCTATACTATATTATGCTATGCTATACTATACTAGACTATACTATACTATATACTATACTATACTATACTGCACTATATACTAGACTATGATATATAATATATTCTGTACTATATACTATACTATACTATACTATACTGCACTATATACTAGACTATGCTATATACTGGACTATATACTACACTATACTATACTATTCTATACTATATTATACTATATACTAGACTATGCTGTATACTGTACTATATATACTATACTATATACTGTACTATATACTTGTCTTTACTATATACTATATACTAAACTATATACTATATACTAGACTATTCTATACGATACTGTACTATATACTATAGTATAGTATACTATACTATACTATACTATACTATACTATACAATACTATATACTAGACTACACTATATACTATACTATGCTCTATACTATGTACCATACTATACTATACTAAACTATATACTGTACTATATAGTATACTATGCTATATCATACTATACTATACTATACTCTACTATACTATACTATACTTTACTATATACTATACTATACTATATACTATACTATACTAGACTATACTATATACTAGACTATGCTGTATACTGTACTATATATACTATACTTTATACTGTACTATATACTTGTCTTTACTATATACTATATACTATACTATACTATATACTAGACTAGACTATACTATACTATACTGTACTATATACTATACTATACTATACTATACTATACTATACTATATACTAGACTCAGTATATACTATACTATGCTCTATACTATGTACCATACTATACTATAGTATACTAAGCTATATACTAGACTATGCTATATACTGTATACTGTACTATATATTATACTATACTATATACTATAAACTATATTATACTATACACTATACTATACAATGCTATATACTAGACTATGTTATATACTATATTCTGTACTATATACTATACTATACTGTATTGTACTATACTATATACTATACTATACTATATACTAGACTACATTATATACTATACTATGCTATATACCATATACTATACATTGTACTATAATATACTATACTGTACTGTACTCTACTGTACTATACTATACTATATTATACTGTACTATACTATACTAGACTAGACTATACTATATAGTATAGTATACAATACTATACTGTATTATACTATACTATACTAGACTATACTATATTCTGTACTATATATTATACTATACTATATTATACTATACTATGCTATACTATATTATGCTATACTATACTATACTATATACTATATACTATACAATACTGTACTATACTATATACTAGACTATACTATATTCTGTACTATATATAATACTATACTATATTATACTATACTATGCTATAATATATTATGCTATACTATACTATACTATACTATATACTATACTATACTATACTATACTGCACTATATACTAGACTATGCTATATAATATATTCTGTACTATATACTATACTATACTATACTATACTATACTATACTATACTATACTATACTATACTATACTATACTATACTGCACTATACTGCACTATATACTAGACTATGCTATATCCTGTACTTTATACTATACTATACTATACTATTCTATACTATATTATACTATATACTAGACTATGCTACATACTGTACTATATACTGTACTATATACTTGTCTTTACTATATACTATACTATATACTATATTCTAGACTATTCTATACTATACTGTACTATATACTATACTATACTATACTATACTATACTATACTATACTATACTATACTATACTATACTATACTATACTATACTATACTATATACTAGACTACACTATACACTATACTATGCTCTAATGTACCATACTATACTATACTATACTATACTAAACTATATACTGTACTATATAGTATACTATACTATATCATACTATACTATACTATACTCTACTATACCATACTATACTATACTATACTTTACTATATACTATACTATACTATACTATATACTATACTATACTATAATATAATATATACTAGACTGTGCTATATACTATATATTGTACTATATACTATACCATACTATATTATAATATTATCTCGTTTTATTTCCGCTAGATTTTTAAAATTCGGAATGCTGCAATTGAGTGTTGACCTATTTGTCTTTTAAGTTTATGTTTCGCTTCTGTGCTATGATTGGTCTTTTTGGATATAATTGATTTCATATCTCATTGTCTGCTATTACGTCCCAGTGTTTAGTTATTGCATCTCGTAGATGAGATCCGTTAATATAGAGACTGTATGTTGTGTTGAAGACCAATGGGATCTCATTTGTGGGTGTCCAGCGAGATATGTCTCACACTTGCACAAAGTGTATCATCACATGGCATCAGAAGCTACTGTATGTAGTTCCTGAAAATTGGATACTAGTCACTTTACATGTGGTATGTACACACATACTTTGCAGTCTGGCGCAATGCAGTCAGTTGTCGAAGCACTTGACTCGCCAGTTACACAAACAATCGACTATAGCATTCCAAAACCACCACCTGTGCATCTCCTAAAACTATTATGTGATTCTCACGAAAAACACATTTAAATTTAAAGGAGAATTCTACACACAAACATGCATGTAAGAAGAATAGGAAGTTTCTCTGTTTGTTTTTTCAACATGACACAAGAAAACTTGGACACTTCGAACTTGATGTGAATTTACCGAATGGTTGATTGTAATTTTTCTTAAAAGATGAACTCCTTCATGTTTAGCTATTTGTTTACTTTGAATAAAGATCGAATGCAAAAAAGAAATTGCGGTTACAAGACCCATCATCGGATTTCGTATAACATATATGTTTCCGAGTGGTACTGCTAAACCCCCTGATGGTATTGGAAGGTACGAATGGTCACATCTGGAGAACACTCCTATCATTTATCTGGGAAATAGTGCCTTACGCGATGTGGGAAAGAATACGACAGGTATCCACGGTCATTGCCCAGCTAGTCCACAACGTATACGTACACACTTTGTAGAATATCACTGGTGGGAATCGCCTCACCAGTAGAGGGGGGCTATGGTGTCAGGATACACACACATACATACATACATACATACACACGTACGTACGTACATACATACATACATACATACATACATACATACATACATACATACATACATACATACATACATACATACACACACACACATACATACATACATACATACATACATACATACACACACACACACATACATACATACATACATACATACATACATACATACATACATACATACATACATACATACATACATACGCAAATTGTCTTTTAAGTTTATGTTTCGCTTCTGTGCTATGATTGGTCTTTTTGGATATAATTGATTTCATATCTCATTGTCTGCTATTACGTCCCAGTGTTTAGTTATTGCATCTCGTAGATGAGATCCGTTAATATAGAGACTGTATGTTGTGTTGAAGACCAATGGGATCTCATTTGTGGGTGTCCAGCGAGATATGTCTCACACTTGCACAAAGTGTATCATCACATGGCATCAGAAGCTACTGTATGTAGTTCCTGAAAATTGGATACTAGTCACTTTACATGTGGTATGTACACACATACTTTGCAGTCTGGCGCAATGCAGTCAGTTGTCGAAGCACTTGACTCGCCAGTTACACAAACAATCGACTATAGCATTCCAAAACCACCACCTGTGCATCTCCTAAAACTATTATGTGATTCTCACGAAAAACACATTTAAATTTAAAGGAGAATTCTACACACAAACATGCATGTAAGAAGAATAGGAAGTTTCTCTGTTTGTTTTTTCAACATGACACAAGAAAACTTGGACACTTCGAACTTGATGTGAATTTACCGAATGGTTGATTGTAATTTTTCTTAAAAGATGAACTCCTTCATGTTTAGCTATTTGTTTACTTTGAATAAAGATCGAATGCAAAAAAGAAATTGCGGTTACAAGACCCATCATCGGATTTCGTATAACATATATGTTTCCGAGTGGTACTGCTAAACCCCCTGATGGTATTGGAAGGTACGAATGGTCACATCTGGAGAACACTCCTATCATTTATCTGGGAAATAGTGCCTTACGCGATGTGGGAAAGAATACGACAGGTATCCACGGTCATTGCCCAGCTAGTCCACAACGTATACGTACACACTTTGTAGAATATCACTGGTGGGAATCGCCTCACCAGTAGAGGGGGGCTATGGTGTCAGGATACACACACATACATACATACATACATACACACGTACGTACGTACATACATACATACATACATACATACATACATACATACATACATACATACATACATACATACATACATACATACATACACACACACACATACATACATACATACATACATACATACATACACACACACACACATACATACATACATACATACATACATACATACATACATACATACATACATACATACATACATACATACATACATACATACGCAAATTGTCTTTTAAGTTTATGTTTCGCTTCTGTGCTATGATTGGTCTTTTTGGATATAATTGATTTCATATCTCATTGTCTGCTATTACGTCCCAGTGTTTAGTTATTGCATCTCGTAGATGAGATCCGTTAATATAGAGACTGTATGTTGTGTTGAAGACCAATGGGATCTCATTTGTGGGTGTCCAGCGAGATATGTCTCACACTTGCACAAAGTGTATCATCACATGGCATCAGAAGCTACTGTATGTAGTTCCTGAAAATTGGATACTAGTCACTTTACATGTGGTATGTACACACATACTTTGCAGTCTGGCGCAATGCAGTCAGTTGTCGAAGCACTTGACTCGCCAGTTACACAAACAATCGACTATAGCATTCCAAAACCACCACCTGTGCATCTCCTAAAACTATTATGTGATTCTCACGAAAAACACATTTAAATTTAAAGGAGAATTCTACACACAAACATGCATGTGCATTGGCTCTTGGGCATCACCCGAAATAGCCGACATTCCATGAACTGGAAAGTCGCATTATTGAAATCTACACGGATAAAATATCACTCTGGACACATTTCAGGGGTGGCGTTTTCATGATATTTTGTGGCACCCAAGTTGAACTAAATAATCTGAGTGAAAAAATAAACCAAATACATCCAACTTTCAAATTTTCGTTGGAAAGCTCAGATACGGAAGTAACATATCACAATCCACAAATGTCAACGGCACCAATAACGCAAAGTATTGGATATCAAAACTCATTCCAATATTTACACAGGTAATACTGCCGCCCGAACTCAGTCTTCAAAGGCAAACGATCAGATACATACGAACATGTAGTAACGGCAAACGATCAGATACATACGAACATGTAGTAACGAAAAAGAATTTCAAAAGAAAATTAAATTCTTCACCTGGAAACTGGCGAAAAGAGGCTATAATGAAACAGAAATAAATACTAGTAACCTGAGTCCACTATCATAATACTGGCATCTCTATTTGATGAACAATACAAGTAAACTCTGGGCAAACAAATACGGAAATACAACACTCCTCAATACTATACTACACTACACTACAATACACTACACTACACTATAATGCAGTATAGTATAGTATAGTATAGTATAGTATAGTATAGTATAGTATAGTATAGTATAGTATAGTATAGTATAGTATAGTATACTAGTAGTATAGTATAGTATAGTATAGTATAGTATAGTAAAGTATAGTATAGTATTGTATAGTATAGTATAGTATAGTATAGTATAGTATAGTATAGTATAGTATAGTATAGTATAGTATAGTATAGGAGACCGATTTTTGAATTAGAAGACCGACACTTGAACTAGAAGACCAATTTTTGAATTAGAAAAATACGATCGGGTCGACAAAAACTCACTGACCTCCCCCCTTTGACCTCTGGCGCTGAGGGAGTCCTTGGGGGTTGTCGTCCTGACAGATCGGGAGGTTTTTTGTTTCTATTAAGGCAACTTTTAGGTTATTCATAACCTTTGAGGTAATATTTCCCAGCTTTGAAAAGCTAACGTAAATGTAAGTTTTAAATGAGTTTCCCATGTCACATAAAAATGGGCCCGTAAAATTGGTACAGGGACATTATTAATATTGCATGTATAGTATAGTCACCGGTATGTCAGAGAACTTTAGGTGGTCATACCTAGGGTATAACAGAAACTGGAATCTGATGAGATGTGGTGATTTGTAGTGTCAATAACATGACGAGTAGAACAATTTAGATTAATTTCATTTATAAACTATCTATGAAAATTGCCATTACGAAACCTTCAAGTTTGCCCCAAACTGCAATATAAGTAAAGCATTGATTGTGAAACAGCCAAGCATTTACATAACATGTTCTGTAACTAGTGTGGTAGCTAGGTAATACATGTATATGTATATGTATAGTTATGTTTGAAGTTATAAGTAATATTAAAGAATTCATGTAAGAAACAGGGACAAGAACAAATATTGACATGTACCACATTTCAGACAAGGCTATATGCCATTGTAGAAAGGATTTTTTTCTTCAATCACAATTTAAAACACAATGACCACACAAAAACACAATAAAACACAATATCCACCTAAAGTTCTCTAACATACCGGTGACTTTATTATACATATATTAATGCCCCTATACTAATGTTACATGTCTATTTTATGTGATATAGGAAACTCATTTAAAACGTACATTTACGTTAGCTTTTCGAAGCTTGGAAATATTACCTCAAAGGTTATGAATAACCTAAACATTGCCTTAGTATCTCAAGCAAAAAACTCCATATCTGCCAGGGGGAAAACCCCAAGGACTTCCTCACCCCCAGAGGTCACTCATGCATTCAACCAACAATCAGATGCACCAACAACCTTTTTACTGTCATAATGGTATTAAACTTTTCTTAAATATTTTCACCCTATTCTAATTTGAGATGATATTGTCTTTTCAAGATGTGAAATGTTTGCCAAGATAGTCTAAAATTGCCTTAATCTCCAAATCTCCCCTACCAATGATACTACCATTAGATGTGCTGACCTTTACTACATGTATATAATGATGCCATTTAACTTTTTAAGAACATATTTCAACCCTTAGTGTAAGTTATAAAGAATAGTTTCTGATACTTGCTGTCTTGTAAAGCATGGATTAAGTTATTGCTTGAAGGGTCTAAATAGTGTAAATATTGGCTATAAGAGTAAAATTCCTCCAGGGCTTCTAGAGGGAGACCCCCTCAGACCCCCCCCCCCCGCATGAGGTGGACATATCCCAGTCTCAAGCTCTTCCGCTCTTACTGTCAAGATGCTATCAAAGTATATTTCAAAAGTATTTCAACCCTATGTAGTTGTTTTTTTACATGTTGGTGTTGTCTTGTAAGGCTTGGAAATTATTGTCTGAAAGGGTCTGAATAGTCTCAAAATTGAGGGAAAAAACCTCCAGGGGTTCTAGGGGGAGACCCCCTTGGAACCTTCCTCCCCCCCCCCATGAGGTGTACACATCCCAGTCTCAAGATCTCCCCCTACCTCTTACTGTCAAGATCCTATCAAACTATATTTCAAAAATATTTCAACCTTATGTAGTTGCTTTTTACATGTTGGTGCTGTCTTGTAAAGCTTGGAAATGATTTTCTAAAAATGTCTGAATAGTCTCAATATTGACTTTTCAGAGTTAAAAACCTCCTGGGCTTCTAGGGGGAGACCCCCTAGGACCCCCCATGACAGCTGTACATATTCCCTTCTCAAAGCTTTCCCCCTACCTTTCACTGTCAAGATGCTATTAAACTCCTTTTCAAATATATTTACCCTGGGTAGTCAATAATTATAATTATGATAGTGCTATATAAAAACCCGGGATCTTATAAAGTAGATGCAAGACAGTCAAGCAGTCCACACTGAGTCACGATCAAAAAATACCTGTCACTCATGCGAATATCATATATGGGGGGGGGGGGGTCATCATGTTTTAGAATTAAGTGATAGGGGGGTCAGCCTGTTTTGGGTTTTACAGATAGGGGGGTCAGTGACTTTTTGTCGGCCCGATTTAAGAATCCACCGCCCCCCCCCCCAGGCTGGAGAAACTGACCGGTCCCTAAGAAAAGCTGAGAAGGGCTTGTTTCTAGGAATCCAATGAAAAGATGATTGAAAGGAGGAAAAGGAGAGGCAAAGAAACATGAATTCAAAGATGATTTTTTATTTATATACTTTTTTAAATCGACCGACCGACCAAAATTTTCCATGGAAAAAAACAAAAACATTTTTAAACATTAGGATCACCCCTACACACCAACCTTGGTGACACCAGGTCGAATAAATAATAGTGGGTGTCTTTGCGATTTCTTAGCTTTATAATGTTATTCATGTTTTTATCAGATAACATCTCTAGTTGATAAAGTTTTAAATCAAATCTATCGTCTTCTCTGTCTCTTTGTAGCTTACCAACTTTGAATTAATTAGTGCACAGCTAATATCCTTGATCAAACTGGTAGGCTATTTGGCAAATTACTAGTAACATATTTCCATAACCAGTGTAAATATCTACTAACTGACAAATGGTAATACACCAACCGTTAGTCGGATTGGTAGATGTCAGTTAGTGAACTATAAGACTTTTTAAGCTAACGTGAATGTTGGTGGCGCTATACTACTGAGAACGCATGAACGTACGTATAAAACATCTTGGTAATATAATTTTGTGTACAATGTATCTGGATGCGTAATTACCAAGTTGCGGCAAACATTAAACGCAAGACGCACATAAAGACCACCATTCAAATAAACAATAAACAGAGGATACATTGCATTTATTAATCAAACGTTAATACATGTCAACACAATATACTAGGAAATTCCCTTTCCCTGTCTATCTTTCTGTGTAAAGACTTTTTAAGTTTTACTGTTCGTCACCGTGGTCTCTGCATGGACGTACGAGTGGGGTGGGGTGCACGGGGGTGGGGTGGCACAAACAATAATTACGTAATCAAACGCTATATACATAATATATAACTGTCAGTCAGTCGACGTAGGAAGATTACGCAGTGGGGTTTGACCTTTACTTGCACACGACAGCGCATGACAGAACTGGTAACGCTCATGACTGTACCAGACACAGGAGTTGCTAATGATACTCGCAACGCATAGATCTGGTACTCGAGTAGTACATGTCTGGGGTGGTTCTCCCAGGGATGCATTGCGGCGCGCAGTGACTACGCATGCGCCTTCCATATACTACGTGCAAGCTACGTGCAATACGTGCATCCTCCACGCGCTACCGTATCGTCATATAGCATAGGCGACATAACATCACCATGCATTGCAATATTGTAACAGTAGGTCTGTTGGCACGATTATCGTAACATTGTAACAAGTATCGAGGCATCGCTGTATCACTAAGAGAAATTGTTACACTATTTGGAAGTTTGACGCACGGCGGTACTGATACGGACCACTGATGACATAGCGCAGTTGAATTTCCGGGTTGTGGAAGTGTGGTTTTGACGTTTATATTGTCGATAATTGATTTTTTTACATGTTCTAAAAAGAATAACTGCTTTCCTATGTTTGTTGGTACAGTAACATTCCTAAATCATCGAGTTGAATTCAGAAATCGTGATGTTCGGCAACATGTCAACAAAACATTTGTCCAAAGACCAACATTGAATTGGTTGAGGGTCTATGATAAGTTGGCTGATTGAAAATGAACAATATTAATCTAAGGGCTATGATGGTTTTTGAAACCAACAACTACTTTCTTTACTTCTCGTCTATGTCAGAGAATTAGATGTCATTCAATAAAATAAATTTTGATGGTCCAACACCCCTGGAAATTGACCCAAATCAAGTGTACGAACTCTGGTCCAGGCAGCCGGTCACAACTTGAATAAATCTACCCTGCGCGAGCTTATGGGCTTTGCCTAGTTATGATATTATCCCGCAAACTCCATGATGTACTGAAGCATGCGAAATATACATCTCACCACAAGAGGGCAGCAGGTGGTATCAAGCTTCGAGAGAAAATTCATGGGTCAAATGTTCGATTTGAAGTATGGCAAGCCAAACGTTGCAATATTCTTTTAAAAAACTATTTTCTTGTTGTATAACTTCCATTCATGTTCCATAGACCTATTTTCTTTCTGTAAAACGTACATTTTTGTTCTTCAAATCCAAGTTTGCCTTGGTCAAATCTACGTTCTTTTTACTAAAACACATGTTTTCCTTCTTTAAAAACTATTTTCTTGTTGTATAACTTCCATTTGTGTTCCATAGACCTATTTTCTTTCTGTAAAACGTACATTTTTGTTCTTCAAATCCAAGTTTGCCTTGGTCAAATTTACGTTCTTTTTTACAAAAACACACTTTTTTGTTGTTCAAATCCACGTTTGCTTTGGTTAAATTTACATTCTTGTTCCATAAACACACGTTTGTATTACACAATCACATTTTCTTTTTACTTGCGCGCGCATTTTTGCTTTGGTTAAATTTACATTCTTGGTCCATAAACACACGTTTGTGTTACACAATCACATTTTCTTCTTCGACGATCACATTTTCTGATACAGACACGAGTAGTACATGTCTGGACATTTTCTTTCTACATGCGCATGCTTTCAACAAACCTTTGACCTGAGGGCGCCCTGGACTCGACTGACTGTTTCCGGTCCATTTTCTACCGGTGCTGACACTGTTGAAAGAGTGCAGCGCCAGCGATACGCCAATAGGATAGGAAGTGGTCGGGGAACCAGTCTTGCTCAGTACATGGTCAAAGGTGATCGCAGACGCCACCAGCCGGCAGTCGTGTGTTACAGTATCTCTATCAAGCCGGTCGGCTATCGTGAACAGTAAGTCATGTCAAACTCAGATTCTGAAGCAGAAGAAGGCTTTCTTCCCGAGGCTTCCGGGTAGCATGGGTATCATTTTTTAACCATGTCAGCGATTTGATAGAGGTGTGTGATCGCCAGTTCGATGATATCAGTGCAAATTACGCGTCTTCCATAGTAGAGCGGCAAGATAGATGTTTGAGGACTCTCATTTATTTATGACTGTCACATTCACGAGAGTCTGGATGGAGATACATAGCTTCGTATTGATCAACTCGTCTATTCCCTGAGATGTTTGAGAGAAACTTGGCATGAGCAGTTGTGTATATTACAACACCATAGATGTACAATCCCAGCTTTCCTTGGTGAAAGACAGTTAGTTGTAAGTGGTCAACCTGGACGACCAAGGGTGTACATTGATTGTTCAAATAATAATGATCGCATTAGGAATGTGGATTTTGGGTAAAAAAAAGTGGGTGTTTTTTTTAAAATCCTAAACTCAAAAATCTTAAACTCCAAAACTGGATAGATTATCATGAAATTTGGTAGGAACATTCTTAGGGGTGATCTTATTAGGATTTGTTCATGACACGTTGAATTCTTCAGAAATATGCAAATTAGGAATTTTTGGTCAAAATTGCTTAATTCCAAAACTGCTCAGCAGATAGGGCTAAAATTCGATGAATGTGACTCTCGTGAATGTGACTCAAGTTTAAGCAAGGAATACGTTTGAGCTCGAGCACGCCAAGCAGCGGAGCGCGTCAGCTGTCGCGAGCACACTAAGCGTCGATTTTGCACCATGTCTATCCGTATACTTTCTTTTTTCTTTCTTTTTTTTTTGGAGTCTTCCATATCTATATAAACTTTTTTTCTGTGATTATTATTAAAAAAATGTTTCATTTTTTTAAAAGACCAGAAAGTGTACATATATATAATATACATACATATAATATTTTTAATCATTCCATTTCTGGCCTCATACCCAAAATAACAAATATGTGTAGATGTGTATAATAAGTTTATTAAAATATACTATAAATAAAGAAGTAAGTATGTAAATGTGACTCATAGCTAACGTGAGCCTTTATTACCTGTATCACATCATTATCATTTTCGGGTTTCACCAGAATTGTTGCCTAGTGCTCTTGCGTCAAAATCTTTAGAGTGTAGGACTGGCCATGGCCACAAGTGAACACTGAGGGCGTTAAAATGTCCAAGTATTTCGTAACAATATTATAAAATTTGGAAAAGACTAAAATGTATATTGTTACATGTACTATTCAGAATCAGAAAATATAAAGAAATATTTTTAATATTGAAACAAATACGAAGCCCGCATGAGGATATATTGCCCATCACCAAAAAAATATATGGGTAGGTTGAACAGTTTTTTCATTTCTTCTGGCCTCAGTAATGTCGTATTTTTCAAAGAAGTTGCCGAAAAGATGTCACATTCAAAGTAAAAAAAAAACACTTTTAAATAAAAAAAATTGGATCGTGCTTTCTCAAATAAGTAACACAACAAACTAATCATTTTCTTTACCCGACTCCCAAAACTTTTATGGCCCTCCTTTATGTCGGAACCCAAGGTGAACTCAGTGAATTCTCCTTGTCATTATCATTGTAATGGAAATTGAAGTTTGGATTTTGATGTCGAAGGTACAGCTCTGTTTTCAAATTCAGGGCCATTCTTTCCATAGCAAATTGTCGCTTCAAAATGAATTGCGGAATAACGCTAGTGTCAGTGCAATGAGATAATTATATCAAACAACATTTTAACCAAAGACAACGTCGAACACAATTATTGAAAGTGGATCTTCAAAGAGTGGATCTTAAACTGTGTACCTGTATAGTTTAATAGTTTTTCAGGGCCACTAAATATTCCAAAAGAGATCTGCCGTTTTATCAGTAAATGTTTTAATATAAGGAACACGATGTAAATGAGATCAAGCGCATCTTCGGAGTCACTGCATGCACCAGGCGACCTCACGTTGAACGACTTTTTTTGAGTTTCACCCTCTGACATTATTGCGACTTGCTATCTTCAAATGAAGGAGACTTTCAAGACTACTGTTACTCGCGGAAATGCACAGTTCTTCTGTACTTTCCCTCACAAAGAATTTTTACTTGCTACACTGCAAAAAGTTACAGTTTTTAACTGGACACATTGTTATTCAAAGTTAAGCCAGCATGGAGTCAGTGTACAGTCACTTTTGACTTTAGTGAACCATCAATTTAAATCGCGCGCGCATGCTAGGAATCGTCACGTAAATAACGATTTTAATAAAATCGGTATGTATTCAAAAAGCAGCCTTTTTTCTTGTTCTTTTCAAAAATCTCGGGGGACAGCTGCCCCCCCCCTCCCCCCGCAGGCTACGGTATTGCGATCCGATATTTATGAACGATTTGGTTGATTGGAAAACTGGGAAGACAGCAACTAATAACGGTCTTCTCTAACTTCGATACCAGAATTAGATTTACAAAATGTAAGATATTTATCGGCGATACGTTTTCTTGTTTAGTCATAGACAGCATAACGCATCTAAGTTCGAATTTAGACGAGAAATATCCGAAGTGTGAAAATATCACGGAGTCCTTTTAGAGTACATGTCGTAATAGTAGAATACGTAAGCCAGTCTCAAAATAGAGTTAGGAGTATACGTACAAAATACTAGTATAATGGAGGTAGGAAGACCCCATGCTGATGTATGACACAGATAAACCGTCTTTTGAGACAATACTATATTGTATAAAAAATATCACGTGTCCATCAGTTGTGTCCGTTGACTGATGCAGGCAATCAAATGTTCATGATTGACAATGTGTTTTAAAGTAAGACCAAGGCCTCTGAATTAGACTGTATTCTGTCTATCGCTATTTCGTAGCAAATGTTTGTGAATTTATGAATAAATAAATGACAGGGTGATTTACAGATATCCTCTGGACACGTCCTTTTGGAGTTGCTCCCCTTTCCGTGTACTGGCCATTAGTTGGCAGTGGCTGTTTACACTCACTGGTAATGCGTTAACCAGGGAGTTTGTTCTCAGATTAGCAAGCTACTAATTCAATGCAAAGCTGACAAACTCTGATAAGACATTGGTAACAGGTAGGAAATAGAGAAAAAAAAGTGAGAGGAAACAATAATCAAAACTTTATTGGAAATATACAGAAAATGATTAGAAATCCGGAAAAAATAATTATTTGTCCTTTTCCCTATGTTCAAACCTGTGGTTGTTTGTCTGACCATGCACTCTCGACTGAACTACTGCTCACGTGATTGGCTACTTATTTCATACTTGGATGACGTAATGCTATCAACATTTTATGTATGTAAATTACCACTCCGCTGATTGGCTGATCAGCAACTTCCACAAATATACCAACACTCATTCTTACAAAAAAGTTCAGACCTGAAAACTTGAACATACTGTTCACAACTCGAGTATTCGTCATTTCGTTAGCCGATGTTTGTTGCTGCTACTGATTTCACGAATCTCTACAAAGGTAAGGACAGTTTTATAACTTACAAGCTGGGGAGATATCTTTATGTTGTCGATTCACTAGCTATAGCATTTTGGTGAGATAGGAACTTAGAAGAAACAGTCTGTCTTTAGTTTTATTTAGCTCATTGCACAAGCAAACAAATCAACAATACCAATCTTTTCTTACAGTCACCATGGAAACTAATCGCGTGGAGTGGTATCTGTCAAGAAGAGACAATTCTAACTACATAGACTTGTTCATAGATGATGAACACCACAACGACATTTTGAAAGACGTTGGACTACAAAGCCAAGGTGTACTGGCAGTTAAATTATCGACAAAGGTAGAAGGATCCGTGGAGGTAAGTTTGTTTTCAATGATTACATTGCGACATTCCAACAATTTTCGATCATGGAGGTGTAATGGAAAACTCCTTGCTTTCATATAATCGTGTAATGGTCGGGTTTATTTTCTCTTCCGCCGTTCGTTGCTAGGAAAGTGGAAACAATTTACAATGTATAAAAGTCTAGAGCTGTTAAAGTTGGGCTACACCTCCAGTGTCCTCTACATACACGTGCAAATAATAACATATACCACGGGTATATTGCGCTTGTACTCACTAACCCATCTCGTTTGTTTATTTTGCCATACTTTGTCTGTCAATAGACATCCGTTAACATTTAATGAAACATCACCAGTTTACGTTACGAAATACTATTAGTCTGTGAATCGTTGAACGTGCGTGAGTAAATTGAAGTTGCCCGCCACTTATGTGGATCGTACAGTGTACACGAAACACTGGTATTACAGGTAGACCTGCTTGCATGGCACTGTGTCCGTCACGACTAGACTGTGGTCATTCGATTTTACCTTGTGTGGACTGAGCAAAGTACTCAAAAGCTATTACACAGACCTAACCTTATCTGTACAAAGGAATTGTTTTTGAGGTGTGGGTTTTTTTTATACCCAAATGTCAGTTTTCAATAAGGTGTTAAGCATTAGCTAGCAGATTTTTCACTTCCTGTACTGATGGAATTGTAAAGACTTTTGTTTACCACAGACACTTCTTATCCCGAGATATGTATAAGAATATGTTTCTATTCTGAATACAATGAAATATCGATAATAGCCAATTGTACATGAAAGAGGTAAAATACACGTGTTTCTGTGATCGCACAAGTCCACTCACCGCGAAATATAGACTACATGTCAAGCGGGATTTCGCGGTTAGTGGCCTTGCTCTATCACATTAATTCTCTGTCCTTTCAAGATATTACTATCAAAGCTACTAAGTCTGCTACCTGCTTAGGTTTGAAACTGGACCCTGAACTCAGTTGGTCAAACCATGTGTCTTATCTCCGTAGGGCATGTGGTTTCCGTCTAACAAGACTGGCACGTGTTAGGCGTCGTATACCGGAAAAAGTCAGAAAGAATGTAATAGCTGCTACTGTCTTCTCCCTTTTAGACTACTGTGACACAGTATTTTCTAATTGTAATCTCACTTTGAAAAGTAGTCTTCAAGGTATCATAAATTTTGCTGTACGAATTCAATGTGGCCTTAAAAAATCAGACCATGTAACACTTGCCAGAAATTCTCTAAATTGGCCAACTATTCAGGAAAGACACGATCAACACTTCAAAAATATTGTCAGTAAATGTATAAGCAAAAAAGTACCACTCTATTTATCTGATCTTGTCACCAAAAACTCAACAATACACCAATACAATACTCGGACCAAATACCACATTCCAAAGGCACACAGTCGTTCTTTCAAATACCGCTCATGTATTTCCGCAAATACGACTACTTAGTAAACACTTAGTTTTTAATGTCTTAAACCGTTTTTAACTTCATAATTCTAGCATCTCTCGTGTTTTACTTTTTATAACTTTTATTTTATCTTTGTACTCTGCCCTGTAAATTTTGTTACTCTCCCATATTTTTAAATTATGTATCTTTGTATTTTAACGTATGTTTTGTATTTTTATATTCAATGCATGAAAATCCATTTATGGATGCATTGACCTAGAGTAATAAATCAAAATCAAAAAATATCACAGGATCTAGAACACGTACGTCCCGAGACGGTTACCTCTTCCATATCCTATATTTCGCAGTGAGCGGACTTTCGCGATCACAGAAACACGTGTTCATTTACCCCTTTGGTATATAATTGGCTAAACACGTTAATATTATTAATATTTTATTGTATTCTGATAGAAACATATTCTTGAAACAAATGCCTGTGGTTTACAGATCCTGTTATAAAAAAGTCTGAGCATGGAAGTATAACCCACAGGAAGAACAACTGGGGTGGGATCAAACAGCACATGTTGAATGCCGCTGTTTGCACTGCAATCAGTAACAGCTTACTTTAAGCTTGATAAGCTGGCTTTCCTAACGATGTGTGAACAACTTCCGGGTGTCCCGAACGGGTGACCCTAAAACGAATGACAACCTGAATGACGGAAAACGAATGACAGCATTTCTAGGTGGTAAACAGTGGAATGACACCCTTTTCTACATTCAGTTAGTTGAATGACACCCTCTGCACTGTAGAACCAGTGGAATGACAGCCGCCACTCTATAAAATAAGTGGAATGACAGCATTTTTAATGCTTTGGAACTGGAATGACAGCATTTCTAGGTGGTAAACAGTGGAATGACACCCTTTTCTACAATCAGCTAGTTGAATGACACACTCTGCACTGTAGAACCACTGGAATGACAGCCGCCACTCTATAAAATAAGTGGAATGACAGCATTTTCAATGCTTTAGAACTGGAATGACAGCATTTCTAGGTGGTAAACAGTGGAATGACACCCTTTTCTACATTCAGTTAGTTGAATGACACACTCTGCACTGTAGAACCACTGGAATGACAGCCGCCACTCTATAAAATAAGTGGAATGACAGCATTTTCAATGTTTTAGAACTGGAATGACAGCATTTCTAGGTGGTAAACAGTGGAATGACACCCTTTTCTACATTCAGTTAGTTGAATGACACCCTCTGCACTGTAGAACCAGTGGAATGACAGCCGCCACTCTATAAAATAAGTGGAATGACAGCATTTTCAATGCTTTGGAACTGGAATGACAGCATTTCTAGGTGGTAAACAGTGGAATGACACCCTTTTCTACATTCAGTTAGTTGAATGACACACTCTGCACTGTAGAACCAGTGGAATGACAGCCGCCACTCTATAAAATAAGTGGAATGACAGCATTTTTAATGCTTTGGAACTGGAATGACAGCATTTCTAGGTGGTAAACAGTGGAATGACACCCTTTTCTACATTCAGTTAGTTGAATGACACCCTCTGCACTGTAAAACCACTGGAATGACAGCCGCCACTCTATAAAATAAGTGGAATGACAGCATTTTCAATGTTTTAGAACTGGAATGACAGCATTTCTAGGTGGTAAACAGTGGAATGACACCCTTTTCTACATTCAGTTAGTTGAATGACACACTCTGCACTGTAGAACCAGTGGAATGACAGCCGCCACTCTATAAAATAAGTGGAATGACAGCATTTTTAATGCTTTGGAACTGGAATGACAGCATTTCTAGGTGGTAAACAGTGGAATGACACCCTTTTCTACATTCAGTTAGTTGAATGACACCCTCTGCACTGTAAAACCACTGGAATGACAGCCGCCACTCTATAAAATAAGTGGAATGACAGCATTTTCAATGTTTTAGAACTGGAATGACAGCATTTCTAGGTGGTAAACAGTGGAATGACACCCTTTTCTACATTCAGTTAGTTGAATGACACACTCTGCACTGTAGAACCAGTGGAATGACAGCCGCCACTCTATAAAATAAGTGGAATGACAGCATTTTTAATGCTTTGGAACTGGAATGACAGCATTTCTAGGTGGTAAACAGTGGAATGACACCCTTTTCTACATTCAGTTAGTTGAATGACACCCTCTGCACTGTAGAACCAGTGGAATGACAGCCGCCACTCTATAAAATAAGTGGAATGACAGCATTTTTAATGCTTTGGAACTGGAATGACAGCATTTCTAGGTGGTAAACAGTGGAATGACACCCTTTTCTACATTCAGTTAGTTGAATGACACCCTCTGCACTGTAGAACCAGTGGAATGACAGCCGCCACTCTATAAAATAAGTGGAATGACAGCATTTTTAATGCTTTGGAACTGGAATGACAACATTTCTAGGTGGTAAACAGTGGAATGACACCCTTTTCTACATTCAGTTAGTTGAATGACACCCTCTGCACTGTAAAACCACTGGAATGACAGCCGCCACTCTATAAAATAAGTGGAATGACAGCATTTTCAATGTTTTAGAACTGGAATGACAGCATTTCTAGGTGGTAAACAGTGGAATGACACCCTTTTCTACATTCAGTTAGTTGAAAGGGGTGTCATTCCACTGTTTACCACCTAGAAATGCTGTCATTCCAGTTCTAAACCATTGAAAATGCTGTCATTCCACTTATTTTACAGAGTGGCGGCTGTCATTCCATTGGTTTTACAGTGCAGAGGGTGTCATTCAACTAACTGATTGTAGAAAAGGGTGTCATTCCACTGTTTACCACCTAGAAATGTTGTCATTCCAGTTCCAAAGCATTAAAAATGCTGTCATTCCACTTATTTTATAGAGTGGCGGCTGTCATTCCAGTGGTTCTACAGTGCATAGGGTGTCATTCAACTAACTGATTGTAGAAAGGGTGTCATTCCACTGTTTACCACCTAGAAATTCTGTCATTCCAGTTCCAAAGCATTAAAAATGCTGTCATTCCACTTATTTTATAGAGTGGCGGCTGTCATTCCACTGGTTTTACAGTGCAGAGTTTGTCATTCAACTAACTGATTGTAGAAAAGGGTGTCATTCCACTGTTTACCACCTAGAAATGCTGTCATTCCAGTTCCAAAGCATTGAAAATGCTGTCATTCCACTTATTTTACAGAGTGGCGGCTGTCATTCCATTGGTTTTACAGTGCAGAGGGTGTCATTCAACTAACTGATTGTAGAAAAGGGTGTCATTCCACTGTTTACCACCTAGAAATGTTGTCATTCCAGTTCTAAAGCATTGAAAATGCTGTCATTCCACTTATTTTATAGAGTGGCGGCTGTCATTCCAGTGGTTCTACAGTGCAGAGTGTGTCATTCAACTAACTGATTGTAGAAAAGGGTGTCATTCCACTGTTTACCATCTAGAAATGCTGTCATTCCAGTTCCAAAGCATTAAAAATGCTGTCATTCCACTTATTTTATAGAGTGGCGGCTGTCATTCCAGTGGTTCTACAGTGCAGAGTGTGTCATTCAACTAACTGAATGTAGAAAAGGGTGTCATTCCACTGTTTACCACCTAGAAATGCTGTCATTCCAGTTCTAAAGCATTGAAAATGCTGTCATTCCACTTATTTTATAGAGTGGCGGCTGTCATTCCACTGGTTTTACAGTGCAGAGGGTGTCATTCAACTAACTGAATGTAGAAAAGGGTGTCATTCCACTGTTTACCACCTAGAAATGCTGTCATTCGTTTTCCGTCATTCAGGTTGTCATTCGTTTTAGGGTCACCCGTCCCGAACAAGCTAGCATATTAATGACGTAGTTCGGGTGTTGTCGTGGATACTCGTTACACATAAGTCTGAGGTAGAAACACAGGCATTTGTTTCCCGAGTTATGTCTCAGAATATTTCTATCAGAATAAAATTACAAGGGGAATTGGAGGAGCTAATTTTTTTCTAACTACCTTCCGAAAAAGTGATTGGATATGTTTACAAGGTAAATGGAGAGCTGCTATCGGCCGCCATAACATGTGCTGCTGTTAGTGTTACCATGGATGTATTAGTGAGATGGTGTTACATAAAGGGCTCGGACAATATGCGAAATAGGTAGTTATAAAAACATTCTGCTCCGATCCAATTCCCCTACATGGCGTCAGAAATCGGTTGATATCTTTGATAGGCATGCTCCGATGTAACAACGACGATTTATCGGAAGATTGTTACATTTGGGAACTAGGACGGAAGATACAATCGAAATGTTTGCCCACTACAACGGCCGGTTGAAAGTTCATGTTTATGTACGGTATCGCGGCTGCCTTTCAAACCTCGTGTCTTCTTTCGCGGTGAGTGAACCTGCGCGATCACAGAAACAAGTGTAATTTTACCCCTTTCATATATAGTTGGCTAAATACGTCAACATTAACGATATTATCGACATTTTATTGTATTCTGATAGAAATATTCTGAGACATAACTCGGGAAACAAATGCCTTTGGATAGAAAGTAAGGGAAATGAAGAGTCGCATTGTAGTCAACAAGTTTAGCAACCACCACAGCAGTCAAATAATAGTCTTACTGACACCAAAACCGCCTAAAAAAGTAAGGAAAATGCTTCCCTGTGCATTTGTATATAAGCAAATGACAAAAAAGGGACACGAGCGTACGTGGTGATGTCAAGAAATCAAAATTTTCAACTCGCGTCTGCACACTCCGGAACAAACCGGAACATGTAGACAAAAATACCGTTGGAAAGCATGTAATCTGCGGTTCATTTTCTTTAAAGACAGTTTTTGTTCTGATTTGTTCCACATGTTGAAATCGAGAGTTGAAAAACATTCACAAAAACGAGTGCGCAAACTAGAAATTGGTGTAACTTCCGTCAATCTTACTCGATCGTGGGTTATACTTCCATGGACTGAGTAACCGAGATATTTCAGGTGAGGGGGGGGGGGGCTTCAAGATTTAGTATATAAATAGTAGTAGTAGTACTACTACTACTACTACTAGTACTATCACGGATATGGTGCAGTTTCTGAGACCGGTGTAGAACCATAAAATGCAATCCATGATAACACTATTTCCGGTGACATAGATTGAGAACAAAAGAATACATATCTTGTTCTTATGGCAATGACTTGTGCGACATGAGCCACCAAAGCTAGCATACGTAACTGGTTTCACACTAGCGCAGTATGTTGTTCCCCAATGTTCCCCTATGTTGTTCCCCAATGCCTGTGCCTGGGACCCTATTTTGCATATGACTGACTGCATGTTTGGAGGTGGAGAACTTGTGGTGACTCACTGGCAAGTAATCACCAAAATATAAACATTCCCTATCTGGGTTGTTCACATGCAAATGCCGCATATTTAATAATCCTGAGTGACACACAATCTACAGAGGGGTATTTGTCTCATTTTGGAAGGTTTTTTCATTCTATGAAATAAACATTGATTTTCAACTAATTTGTGTATCAAGTTACCATCCTACGACATTCACCAACAATTTGTACATGATACATGACGTGTGTGTTTCTCGGAGCACAGAAAAAATGCTGAAAAACAAGACCCAGAAGCTAGTGCTCTGTACAGCAGTTTGAATTTCCCACATTTGCATAGATTAGCCGAGACTATCTCACAGCCCTCGAAGCTTCGCTTTACTAAGCTAAACGAATTATTTTATATGTACCCATGTCAGCTATATAACGGTACTCGAATATCCTTGTACTGTGCGCCCTCATCGACCATGATAGAGATAACCATTCGTTGACGTGTGATGAGGGCGCACAGTACAAGGTTATTCGTACGATCTTAGAGTACGTTATGTAGATGGTATTGGTATATACAAAATAATTCATTTAGCATCAATTTTAGCAAAGCGAAGCTCCGAGGACTGTGAGAGAGAGTCTAAGATTAACCATAATCCTCTTTATATAGGACAGTTCTGTGTTTAATGGCTCCCATGCATGATCATGAAAACACGACATTTGATACGATAGTGCACAGTGCGAGTTACATGTAAATTCGCACAATCCAAACGGTGACAGATTGCCATGCCTGAATTTAACTCAATCACCCAGGTATGCAGTTAAAAACAGAATAGACTTGTTAAGTGTTGTTTTAAATGGGAACCATTTAACGTCATATCATTATCAAGGTCTAGCTAGCTCTGGATGTATTTCAAGACGTCAAAGACGTGACTCTGACCACAGTCAGTTGTGAACTAATATTCCATTCCAGGATAGTGATATTCTAGTCTATAGTATAATGACATCACAAAATAATGAAGTTATTATAGGTATTTACGATTTTTACGGGTTTCAGATACAGTGACCGGTAACCGTATCATATCGTAAATACCTATGATAACGTCAGTATTTTGCATTATGATCATCTCAGACTATAGAATATATCACCATCCTGGAATGGAATATTAGCTCACAAGCGACTGTGTTATAATTCCATGCTGTGACTTTGTCTAGTTCCCCGCCTCCTTTCCGCCGCTGCTGGCGCTACACTCCTATCGTGAGAGTAGCGCCAACAGCGGCAGAAAGGAGACAGGGGACCAGACTCAGTTGTGACTAGTCGACTCTGCTGGAGGAGGACGTGTCGAAATCAAGTACTCCACGTAGCGAGTAAGTCGTCCCTTCCTTCCTTCCCAGTATGAGCACAGGGCACCCAGGAACCGTGTGACAAATAAATAAATAAACTATCAAATAAATGACAAATGAACAAGCAAACGAACGACAAGTATATGGACAAATAAAATAATTAAATAAACCAGCAAATAAACAGATACTCATGGGGGTATACTAGATTCGCTTTTTGTACCCATCACTATTTTGTATAGTGATGGGTACAAACAACGTATCTAGGTATACCCCCACGAGTATCTGTTTATTTGCTGGTTTATTTAATTATTTTATTTGTCCCTATACTTGTCGTTCGTTTGCTTGTTCATTTGTCATTTATTTGATAGTTTATTTATTTGTTTTGTATTGTTTTGTTTTGTTTTGTTTGTCACACGGTTCCTGGGTGCCCTGTGGTATGAGCTGGGTCATGTCAATATTGTCAGTAATCTAGACTAGTGCACCGTCTGCAAGCCGGACTAATCCAGAGCTAGTTCAAGGCTAGCTGCAATATTTGTAGTTTTTGTTTACAATGCTTTTATTATATTTCATGTTGTTGTTGTTGTTGTTGTGATTGCGAACTGCATGCATCTAGTTCAAGGCTAGTCCTGCTTGCGTACGGAGTACTGAGAATTGCATAAAATCTTTTAACTATGTGGAAATACACTGGAAAATGTATTTTCCTTCCACTTTCACAGCAACTATTTTCCTTCCTGTAGTACTAGTAATATTTCTAGAAAAATAATAAATGAGCTACTGCCACTGGCCATTTGATTGAAGTTGCAGTGAGTGTAGAAACTGAGATGTCATTGACTAGTGGCATGTACTTTTTATGTCTGCCTGGTAAAAGTATCTTTCCTTGATATCGAGGACGAATTTCATTTTATACTTAAATGCCCATTATATAGAGAATTATGAGTCCGTTTTATTAAGCCATATTATTGGAAAAAACCATCTGTCTTTAAACTTGTACAACTACTCTCCATGGAAAATGTAAAGCAGCTTTGCAATTTAGCTAGATATTTAAAACAAGCAGGCATCCTACGTTCTGTGCATATATTAATGTAATTTGTATTAGTACATTCTCCACCACGTTTTCTTTGTGACAATTTTTGTTTTTTTGGTTCTGTAACTGATGAGCAGGAATTGCTCAAAGTAAATAAAGAATTGAATTGAATTGAATTTTTTGGGATTTTTAAAGTAGTTTCTCTGAACCCACCCCTCCCCATTGCAACTTTATCTCTGTTACCGGATATCAGTACAATACAATAAAGTGTAAAACAGAATACTTGTGAAAACAAAAACAGAAGTAAAATCAATTTTGTAGGATGACAACACCTCCACCCCAAAGTAAAAGAATTTAGTTTTTTATCCTACAAAGAATGATTGATCTTGTCCCAGAGTAGAAATATTGCTTAAATGCATCCACCTATTTATTGAGTACATTGTTCTTATGTTCTTATTACATACTTAATTTTGTTTTGATTGTCGTCTTGCAGGTTCATCTATCTGACATTGAGGAAGAGTCCAATGGATTTACTTTGGCGTGCTGTGACTTTGTTAATGAAAAGAGCAAATTTGCATCATTCTTCAAAGGGAAAACAGACAGTGTCAGTGATTTCATTCAAGCATGGTATGAAGCAAGAATGACCGGCATCATTGATCCAGTAAGTCTATTTTAATAATTAAAAACTAAAATAATGACATTATATTTTTGATGTCAAAATATTTTAATTGTGTCAATTCCCAGTTAGCACAACATAACTGGGGTTTAGTTGTGCTATAGGCATGGTGCAGTGTGTATGAATGTGTGCATGACTTAAACTCAAAAACCACCACACTGATTCTCTAATTGGTATTTTTGATGGGGACATTACGTGTGCAGATCTTCAGTAACTGAACATGTGTAATTGATATTGTCAATATAAGTGATCATGGATGATCTTAGCCATAGCCATACTGATATAATATATTCATTGTTAACAATTATTTACATTTTTGTTACCAGGGTGAGAGTGATAAAAGTACCGATATGGATATCTCAGCCCCAGATGAAAGTAGCATACTTGTAAAAGGCCAATCAACATCTTTTGCCACAAGTACACCATGTAAGGTTGACCAGGATTCGGTTCATGAAGAGTTTGAGAACTTACTGGAACATAAAAAATTGGGTGAGTATATAGATATATGTACATAACACATATTCTGTATTTTGACTCCTTTTTGTTAATTTTCAGACAGTGAACGTTAGACATTACATGCTTGTCAGACTGTAACTCACATAAACTTATGATTGGCAGTCTAGTAGGTCAGTTCCCAAAAGTTCAACCTCAACAATCAAGGTAAAAGCCGATTACTTCAAAAGATTATGACACCTAGATGAGAGATAAAAGTCAAAATTATTTTAATTTTTCAGATGGACATTGGTGAATCACTTGCAACAGGAAATTAATGTGTTGACTATGTCACCGACAATTTCATTCCTGGTCAATAATTTCATTCATGCAGTTTTTTTTGTTAACCATAATAACATACTCATAATATCATACACCCTGAACAGTATTAAATAAAATGTGGGTAAATGTACAAAATGTAGCTATATACAGTATTACATGATAAATCAAATCAAATATATTTTGGGGCCACACCCTAAATATATTTTTCATCCGTCTAAAGGAAGATGTTTACTGAAATGCAGTATTTTCAACTAGCTTTTCACATGATGTGTTTTATGTTGAAAAAATCTTGCATCAAATGTTATGCTACATTTGAAGGACACTTGTTCACTTGTAATCACTGGTTGGAGATTAACCAAAGATTGTTTATTGCAGGTGTGTTCACAGTACCAATAACGAGTTTTGTGGAACCTGAAGCAGAGAGACTAGTTCGACCACTTTGTAAAAAGTCTGTCAAATCTTTTGAAAAGATTTTGAGTAATCAGCCAAGCTTGGTTACAGAGTACCAACAAATTGTTGGTAATATTCCACGGTCCATTGTAGAAAGGGAAGCCTTCAGTGAGCAAGACTTGGCCAAATACCAAATTGAAGCAATCGACGGAAACCACAGTTTCCACACACAGTTATCAGTATTCATGAAAACAAAAAATCCAAAACTGGCAATCAGAGAGGTAGGTTAAATTTGTAGATTAATTAGAGTTATTTGTGGGTGTATTACAAATGACAATGTATTGCGTAACTCAAAAGTCTTCAAATACCACCAAGTAGCTTACATTTTAAGACCTTAGGTATTATTGTGTTCTTGATGACTCTGCATTTACCAGTTTGACACCACTCCAAATAAATATCATGTACAACATGGGCAGCCTGTCTGGACGTACCTGATGGATACTGTCATGATGTGATACTCATCGTTTAGTTGGATATCTAATTGCTCCGTATATATGTATATGTTTCATACTTTCATAAAAAACTTCCACATTTCATTGGAAATACCATGAAAACTCTTCTTGACGTTGAAACAGCAATCATATTATGTTTGAATAAAACTGAATGAAAAATGCTAAGTATCAAACCACCAATGCTTGGTGTGCAGTCGTCCGTGTATATACATAGTGACACTAAATAGTATTCCCCATTTTCCCCATTGTCTAATCTTCATGTATTATACATCAATGGAAAGCTTACTTTTCTTTACTGCAACATTACAAAAAATATATGTTTGAAGTCAAAATTACGTCGAAAAAAGCACTGCCAAATGAGGCAATGATCGCATGATGATCAAGCGACAAAAAACAGGAATTTTCTGCATATTTTTTTTACCAAAATCACACACCTGGGATGTGATTATTTCGCTTTGAACAAGTTCCCAACTAGACACCAAATGTAATGTTTCCACCAAGTACCAAGACAATTGGTCTGGTTTTTTAAAGATTAAATGATAAGTTGTACACAAACACAGACAGTTGGACACACACCACATCATGCCTATAGCACTTATCAGTTCAGTTATGCTAAAAACTTGGTTCAGAAATTGCACATATTCATGATATTGTGATGATACACCTGATACTTTATTATCCTAATTTCATCACATTTTAGGCAAGATTGTACTATGATCTCACACCCCAAGAAGCAAAAACAATTGGAATTAGGAGAAATATGGCAACCAACAACTTTTGCCGGATGGATGACTTCGTTATTGTAGGACACATGAGAGAAATTCTATTCAAATGTGCTGATGTTGAAGTGGATAAGGAAACACCTCCAAGAAGTGAAGTTTTCTACAAGAATGTCAAATTGATGCTAGGGAGTCCTGGGAAAAGTGTGAGTACATCAAATTTATTGAAAATTTAGTAACCATTCATATTTCAAACACATTCTGTCCACAAACACTTATTTCAAAGTTTAGAGTCATGATGACTAAGTTTCTGAATGTCTAAAGTCCTTGGGCAAGATATGAACTACTATTTTGTCTTACTCAGCCCAGCTTTAGAATTGGGGACCTGATTAGATAGGGTTGCAAGGCTTTAATCTGGCTGCAATTGAGTTAAGGATGTAAGGGCCTGTTGGGAAACTATTAATCATATTGATGTACCACTTCGATTTGTTTTTACCTTCACAATTAAGCAATAGGGCAGCCATATATTTGTCCTGAAAATTCATAGTTTATTTGCTAACTCTGGAAAGTTGACAAAAGCACAGGCAGGTAAAGCGTTGTGACATTTGGGCAAATCCATTACAAGTTAGTTTTTAGCACAACTGAACTGATAAGGTTCAGTAGTGCTATAGGCATCGCTAAGTGTCTGTCTGCCTCTGTGTGGAGGTGTATGTGTAAACAACTTAAAGTAAAAAAAACACTGGACCAGCGATTGCAATGATATTTAATGGTTATATTACCGTGGGTGTCTAGTTGGGAAATACTTCAAATCACAATGATCCTACCACCGGTGTATGATTCGGATAAAAAATGTAGTTTTTGGTCGAAAAACTTAAACTCCCATTTGTGATATGAAATTTGGACTATAAAAACCGTGATTTTTTTGGGTGAAATGTCTGTAGGAATATTTAGGCCAGATGAGTACTGAAATTATTGTTTTATTGATCTGATTAACCTATTAAAATTTGTATTGGGTACTTAACATAATGTAACAAGTGAATGGCACTGGAATTAACCTCTCCTTAAGGTTGCTCGGAAACATTGTCTACCTAACTGTAACACAGAACTACAGGTTGGTTCAGGGTAAAATGCCTGCCCGTCTTGTAGATGATGAGAGTGATTTTGGTATTGAGCTGTACTTCTCAAACTACTGGGGATGACATGTGGTTATGATTCTGAAAGTGTTACTGTTAGTCTGCAAATTGTGAGTGTGTCAAATTGGCCCTAGCAAGCATGACCACGCCCTTAGCAACAACCAAATGGCTGTATGTTTTGACTAGATTACAACATCACCTGGTAGGCAAGCGAGTAAACATGAATGTATGCACATATCCCTAGCAACCATTACCATGTCCATAGCAATAGCAAAACGGTGGTGCATTTAACAAAGATAACAGGGATTCTTAGACAAGTGAACAAACATTCAAAAAGTGCAAATATACCTAGCAACAAGACCACACCCATAGCAACAGCCATAAGATCATGTACACTGCAAAGATAACAACAGGATTGGATAGGCAACTTGATAATCATTCAGCAAATGAACACCTATACCTAGCATGGCTCAGCATGTGGGTGAACATTTTTAAAAACTACAGTTGTGCTACAGTACCATTGGCACTATTTTTAAAATATGATCATTTATGATTTTCGGGAAATACTTATCAAGTTTTAGGCCATCCCCTCCTTTTAATAAATAATTGTCAATAAATTTTTGGCACAACTGAAGAATGAGATAATTCAGTAAATCTATACTATAGTCATCCAAAATGTATGTATGTGTAAACAACTGAAAGTCAAACACTCCCTGACTGATTGCCTTGGTATTTGGTGGAGACATTTCTTTGAGTGTGTAAATGAAAAATTGTTTAAATGACAGCAATCAAATCAATGGTTTTCAAGTTATGTCTAAGAAAGTGATTTTATACTCAATCTTTCAGTGATACTGATAGGGGAGGCTGAGAAGTACAAGTGTTACATAATAATTGTATAATCACCAGTAAAGTTCATAATATATCCGAATATAACTGTTATTGCATGTGTCAGGACTTGGTGAAATACTACATATAAGTGACTTAACCAATTACTTATTAATGCTTCTGTTGTCAGGTTATTTGAATTGTAATATGATTTGTTTACAGAAAATGGACAGCTTCAGAACCCATATTATGGTAGCTTCTTTTTCTAAGAGAAATTGGCGCCTTGTACAAAAATAAGGGAAAAAACAAAATCACTAAAGGCTCACCGTTTTAAAGTTCTGCATGGAATAAATAATGAAGAAGAAATATACCAATTATTATTGAGTTTGGACTCCAGAAGTGTGCCAAATTTTAAGGAGTTTGAGAGTTTGTCAAAGGAAGTTAAGGTATGCAATGCTGTGTTTGATAAAAGTCAACACATATTTGTCTATTCCTCATTGCTGTGTGCATCTACGGTATTTTTTTGTAATTTAGCCATTATAATTAGATATTAAGAATTGGTTGTTTAGTACAGATGTGAGTGGTGGTTAAAAGCATATCACAAATGTTGTATCTAATAGACTACTGATATACCATTGTACATGCAAAACATAAGTACTCATTCTTCATATAAATGAAGTCACTATTTAACATTCACTTTTACTGAAATATGTAGCTACATCAGATTTATATAGATCATTCTGTAAATTTCACAACAATAAATTAATGACTTTCTGTATGATTCTTGTACACAGGAGCAAAATAAAACTACAACATTATGGAAGAAGAATGAGAAACAGAAATTTGGACAGCAAGCAGCGAGAAAGGTAAATTCAAAACATGCACAACTTTTATTTTCTGTTTTAAGTAATGGAAAAGAAGCAATCACAGTATTTTGAAAGACTTCTTTAAAATGTACACTTGTTATATGGCTAGTTGTGTTGTGTTACAACATGACATACAGGTGTGCACAACTTATGAACCTGACAATTGTTGTCTTTCAAAAATTATGGCAAGATTGTAATTTTGAATGGTATCCACCCTCCTGAGATAGTGTATGTGATGAGTATTAAAGTAATGTTATGATTTAATGGTTATTGTTGTAGAAAGGTAATGTGAATTACAATGTGGGGGAAATATGTAACCATGGAAATGAAGACTCAGAGTACACAGTTTCATATGAAAATGGGTGTATGTATATAGTTAAAAAGGGAGAGGATAAAGAAACAGAAGTGAAGGTGGGTGCAAAGTATTTTTTATATTGAGACTCTTAGTACTTTGTATTATTTCGATATGTTGTATTGTAAGACACAGAGGCCAAGTTTTATATATTTCAAATAAATATTGAGATCCATAAACTGGTCATTGTACATCTTGACAACATGCTATAATTAATTTTGTCTTTCTCAAAACATGAGTTAACATGTTTATTAATTTTCCACCAAGTTGTTTTAACTTACAGTCGTGGAACTCTGCCTTGAAGATGAAACTTGCATATATGTCATGAAAATATTGACTGGGTGAGAGTGTGGTCATTATTTATGGCAGATATGCCCCTTTTAGGTATGGTATCTTCCAGCAAATACAGAGCTGGTCATATCAAACCTACATTATTTACTAATAACGTTTATTTCTGTGTACACGCTCGGCCACTGGCCTTTTGATGTATGGCTTATTAAACAATTACAATTTTCATTTTTATCATAGCTGAAATGCTAAGGTTCAGTAGTGTTATAGGCATGGTGTGGTGTCTGTCCATGTGTGTGTGGTGGACGACTTCAACTCAAAAACTGACTCAGACTGATTGAGATGTGTAAAGTCACCACAGACTTGCGTGCAGGGAACAATTTGTCATTGAAGAGACATGTCAGAAATCTAGACCTTAGACCTTAGCATATGTCCTGTACTACACCTGACATCATGGACTGATCTAAACTATAGTGTACATATGTCCAGTGTACTACACCTGACATCATGGACTGATCTAAACTATAGTGTACATATAGGTATCATTTTGATTCTCAAACTTGTAAATTGTGGCCAAATGGTAGCCACATTTATTGTGAGAATTTATATGTTGACCTCAAACTCTGAAATGATCATCAAAAATATGAATATGTCGACATGTGTTATGGCTAATAGAATAAAATGACGCAGGTAGCCAGAATCAATATTATAAATAATTGTGAATGCACATTTTCACTCTAGAGGAATGGGTAAAGTTGAAATAAATATTGAAATTACAGTTTATTTCCCAATTAATCTATCAATTACTAATAATGACCATTTTGTTTGTTATCCTTCACAGAGTGCTTCTATAATTACCTTATGGAATTTGATGGAAGGCAGCGACGGTGTAATAAAGGTACTATCTTTTGTTTGACTTTTACTGTGTGATAAAATCACATGACAATGTTTGCCACAGGTTGGAAAATGAACAGGAAATTGTTTGCAAGTAGAAACAGAAACCAAGGTTCAATTTCAAAGGTATTTGGTAGATGTATAATTCTGGACAAAGTTATTTGATTGACAGGGTTGGCACTATTTGTGCATTTTTTTTTATGTTTGCTACTAATTTTGACAATTGTGCTCCCTGTACACAATGAAGTGAAATATTGGAAATAAATCTTTTAGTGTACACTGATATCAACAAACTTGATATTGAATACTTATAATTCTACTGTCATCATTTACAGGGTAGTCTGGAATCACAATTAATGGAAGAGAAGAATAGATCCAAAGACCTGCAAAGACAACTTGAAAGAAATAAAGAAGAGTTTGACAAAATGATGTTAGCAGTAGAGGAAATGAAAACTGAGAAAGGAATGGTATGCTATGATCAATTTACGATCAGTTTACTATACAAGTCTATTGTATTTATGAAGGACGTTATTAAGCCAAATGGTAAAATAATGAAATTTTTCCTAAGGCATATTTAATGTCAAATTTACTCAGTCTACAATATCCATTCTCTGAGAAGGTATTGACAACTTAAAGTACACAAAGATAAATTATGCTAAGGGACAGTAGTTACAAAATAAATTGTATTCTTAAAATTAATTAAATCTGTGAGTGAGTGAGTGAGTGTGTGTGTGTGTGTGTGTGTGTGTGTGTGTGAGTGAATTAGTGAGTGAGTGTGAGTGAGTGAATTGGTGAGTGAGTGTGTGTGTGTGTGTGAGTGAGTGAGTGTGTGTGAGTGAGTGAGTGATTGAGTGAGTGTGTGTGTGTGTGTGTGTTATGTAGCTCTGATTAGTAAGTTTTGTTTTTCTCTTTGTGAAATGAAAACAATACAGAAACAAAGTGCTAAAAATGAACAAGAATTGAAAAAAGACAAAAGTGGGAAGTCAACAAAGAAATCCAAGCGGGAAGCTAGTGGTAAGTAATAAATCATCAAAACCTGGTAATCTTATACATTCAAAGCTATGACTTTTGCCATGACAGGGTGAATAAAGGCTTGGTAACAAAATCATTTTCTTCTTTTCTTCTCCTAACAAAGGGTTTATAAGTCAATGAAATGACATTACAATTCTAACAATACAATAACTGTGAATTGATTTATTCCATTTTTTTAAAACTCAATTGTCGTGGTATAGCTTACAATTTACAAATCAGTTTTAGCTTCCGATATCACAAGTCTATGTATGTCGCCATTTCGCCCTTAAATACAGCACCCGCCAGTGTTTACTTATGAAAAATTGACAATTCCTGTGACATCACATCATCCTATCCCTAGTGATAGCACTGTAATGACGTGTGGTGACCATTGAGTAGAGGGTTACCTGAACTTAGAATATTTTTCAGTAGACATCTCTTGGTTAAATGATCATAAGAAGATGTTTTGGATCAGCTGGTAGTTACTAGTATATAAAAACATGGTAGAATGGGACAACAAATTTACATTGTAAAGGTACAACTGGAAGGCAAAATCACTCCCACTCATAGCGTGTAGAACTCAGTAACTATGCCTTTTAGAATAATTGTCTTTGATACACTGTATACTCATGATATGAATAACACTGAGCACTACTATTACTGAACGTCGAACAGCATGCTTTAAATTTTGTTTTGGTCATCTTCTATTTTCAGCATTTAATACCAACACATCATATCTAGACCTATACACTGTTCCCAGTTAATGGTGTAATTATGGTTTTGATGTACACCCAATCTATCATTTATTATTGCCAGGCTATCCAATTGTGTGGTAATTACTGCTAATAAGACACATTTTTCTCCCTCTTCATATTAGGACGTGATGAACACATAAAAAAGAAGACAAAGGTAGGTAATTTTGTAAAAAGTCATAAATTCTGGTGAGTGATATTGATAACCTTGAAAGTTCATTGAACCTATTATTCATGTGATGAAAACTGTAAATAAGAATATCAAATTAGATTTGATTGGTCGACACATTGGACAGACACACGGAGACATCAACATAGACTGACTACATGTACCACACCTTAGCCACACATTCATACAAATTTAGTAACATTCAAATGTTTAGTTGAATTGTTGTTTAATGATCACATTGGTGTGAAACTCACAAGGTGCTGGATCATGTAATTTTTTATAGTGCTGTGCCTTTCCAGCACTGAGAGCTATCTTTTCACTGAATACAATTCTCCTCAAGTCATATATGTTTAAGATTATCTGCAACTAAATATAGTAACTTATAGTGAAAGACAGTTTAATACTGAACAGTAGGCTAACACTGTATTTTTCTTTTTTCAAGATAAATGATGAGGTGATGTTACCACCAAACAATGTTCAGACTGAGTCTGAGATTTGTAAGTATTGTCACTGCACTTTCTGAATGAATTTATTTATTTTAATGATGATTATAACATATGCAACTCATTTCATACTTTCTTAGTAACTGCCTCTGTGAGATGACCAAACACAAAGTTCAAATTTAGTGACTATTTAGTGACTATTATGAACTGCAATTGTTACAATATTCACACATTGAAGAAAGTTATTTCCCCATTCTTAAGTATCGGGGCACAATAATTAGAATAGTATGGGTTAAAGCACTTCCTCTATCATGGGTCTGATAATGCAGACATTTCCTTTGAACCAGAGACACCATTCACACTTCTCTTCTCCTCAAACTCCCCTAGTGGTTAACCAGACATCCAAGTTAAAGACGTTTGATTCATGATTAACATAACATTTACATAATCATTATGGACAGCCTAACAGCTGTTGATGCACAATCGTACATATGTAGTGACTTTTTACTTACGGATAGTCCTAACGTTATCCCTGAAGTGACATTGTTTACTGAGGCTATAAAACTTGTATACCATGTATGGACATAAACGTGGTTGTTGACATGTCAGTCATCCATGGTCCGCATCATGTAAGTCTAGACACATGCAAACAAAATGCTACATTTGTTTTGTTATGCAAATAAATGTATAACTCATAGAAATGAGAGTATGGTTGGTTAGAACAGTTGACTTCAAAAAATGTCCGGCACACCATGCTTAATTCAATTAATTTCAGTGGCAACAATAGTAAAGTTTAGTATTACAGATAAAGTTCTAAAAAAAAAGTAAAGAATGACTATTGACAGAAAGAGGAAGTTGAAAATAATTTACTGGTAAACAGATATGTCCTTGTGAGTTTTTTGACATAGGAGCTTGACATGTTGAATGTAATGTGTTGTGTTGTTGTGCCCACTATAAACTTATCGTTGGTACTTTTCCTGTGGCAAGTAGACGCAACAATGACAACAAAAAGTATTAGATTTGTTGGTTTAACCAATTCCTCCTAAAAAGGGGACAAATTTTTGACCAAGATTGGCATCATCACAAGACATCTCCAGTCGCAAGTTGTGGAAATAGTTTACTTTCAAACCATATTTGAAGAAACCTAGATAAACCAATTAATTGAAACACTTTTTTTAAATTTGTATATGACATTGATTGTTATGGTGTATCATCAGGTTCTGTATTTACGCAATCTGCCATTGAGTCAAAACAAAGTACTTCTTAAAAAATCCTTGGTTTTTATTTTTTTATAAGCTTATCTTTTTATGAGACAAGAAACAGATTACCAACAAGAAATATTCAAAGGCACATGAAGAAAACAATATCAAGCTCGTATGTCTGACATGTGTGGACTAAAGGGCGGGATAAAGGGTTGACAAATATTATGTTCTACACAAAAATTTATGCATTTTCATCATTCATGTCAACAACCCTTCAAATAAAGAATGAGGAAAACACAGTATATTATGTTATCAATTGTCAAAAGGAATACTCACCAGACAAAATGTAACCTTACCCTTATTACAAGATGTACAATGTTGAACAAATACAGAAGCGGCTGATAAATCTAAGGATTTCACAATGCATTGAAAAAGAAATGGCAGTCAGCAGGTTGCTTTGCAAATGCTTCAAGGGAATTCGAATGTGCTCTGTTGACAGTTGGGACTGACTCACACCTTATAAGAATAGGTGTTTTCAGGGACTGTAGTGAAAGATTACTTGGGTAACCCTGCCTTCTAGTCATAAAAGACTATGACAAATAAAATATTATTGACAGACAGGTCATCAAATCACAATTCATTTCAAGAGTTTATGTATTTTAATGTGGTTGTATTGATGCTATGAAAGTTATTGTACAAAACAATGTACAGCATATCAATTATCAAAGTGTTTTCACTAAGGTTGGAAAATTCCTGTCAAAATCTCAAATCTGTATGTTGAATCCCTTTAAAACACGGATATTTCTCTGATGGGCTCTACAGTATCAAATGGTAGTCAGAAGTTAAAATACTAGTATTCTTTTAGTACATCATATATTGCTGTCCTCATCGCGGGTTGTCGGTGGCTGAGTGGTTAAACCACTTGCCTCTTACCACTGCGGGCGGGGTTCGAACCCCATTCAGGGTTCGATTAAATTTACCACGCTGTAAGTAAGAAGAGTGTCGTTCAGTTTGACTCTACCGAACAACGCAGGTTTTCCCCGGGTACTCCGGTTTCCTCCTGCATTAACACTGAACCCATGAGCGATGGCCCTCACTGGACTTCTTGGGAGACAAGTGTTTATATGCTTAAAGAACTATCCAGTATAAATAAAGATTATTATTATTACTTGACGATATTGATAAGGGATAACAAAGACATGACATAATTATAAATTGAAAGTATGTTCAATATATTAAATGTATTGTTAATTGAACTTTATGATATATTTTGTTTGTGTTACAGGGAAGCAGAAGATACATGAATATCAGAAAACACCAATTGTGAGTATGTTTTAAAGTTTAATTACGATCTGAATTCTCTAAATTTATCTGTGTACATTGCTAATTAAGACCTTAATTCTCTAAATTTATCTGTGTACATTGCTAATTAAGACCTGAATTCTCTAAATTTATCTGTGTACATTGCTAATTAAGACCTGAATTCTCTAAATTTATCTGTGTACATTGCTAATTAAGACCTTAATTCTCTAAATTTATCTGTGTACATTGCTAATTAAGACCTTAATTCTCTAAATTTATCTGTGTACATTGCTAATCAGTTGTCAAAATGTATCATGACACCAGTTTCTTTATTAATTGTACAACAGCCTATGAGAGAAAATTTAACATGATAACAAAACGTGTTGATGTATCTCAAAAATCCTTTGATCAATGTTGACTGAAGAACGTCTCATGTTTTTTTATGCAGTGGGTCCAAATGTCCCACTCTTGCAAAATCATAGTAAGAACAATGTTTCACAGTGTAAGTTATTTAACTAAATATTTTTTTCTAACAGAATGAAGGTACCTGGGTAGCGGTTTATTTTGATGACCAACCATGGTTTGGCAAAGTGACAAAGGTCACCGAAGATATGATCGAGGCTAACTTTCTGGAGTGTATATGTGGAAAATATAGATGGCCGAGAAGATCATTAAAAGACAGTTTTCATTTCAGCTCAGTACTAAAGACACTGCAAGTTAGTGAGAAACGAGGAAATGTAGTAATATGTGATGATAACATCAAAGAGGTCAGGTCTTTGCACCGGTATTTCTCCACTATCTGTAACTAAAATCTCTACATTTTCGGTTGTAACAACCAGGGTTCACATTTTTAGTTAGCTCCGCTGTCGGCGAAAGACTTCAAATCCAAATTATGCACCCCTTCTACAGAATGGTCCATTCCAGTAGGTATATATGCTCTTGACAAAGTCATTAAGTTGCCTAGCCTGAAAGTGTATGCTGTCACTGTACGGGACGATTTTTGACATAGTCAGTCATCAATAAAAAATTATAATACTCATTTTGAAAGGGAAAGTACTTTGTGGTTTATTTATGGAGTTTTGATTTTGTATGATCAATATATTTCATTGGCCTCTTTGTGGGAAAGAAATAAGCTAATGATATGCACTGTAATATATATGAATTACTTAAATGTACAGGATCAATGCAAAATAATTTACTCTAAGAAATAAAAGATAAGTTACATTTAAATGTATGGAATGTTCGTTGAATACTTCTTGGCTGATTGATGTGAGAGAGTATTAATGAGTGTTGTTGCCTAACTAAACACTTTCCTATTGATTCATTTATATTTGGTTTGGTCCTCTTGGTATGTACTTCATGTTATGAAAGAAGATTGGATCATATATGTATTGATATAGTTGCAAATTTTATATGGGGTTTGAGATAGATTTAAAAAAAATGTACACCATGCACCTTGAAATTTATCAGCACACAATATCTTTGGACAGGTTGACCATTATATATTAAACAATTCAGCAATAAATGGTGGCAGTATTAAATACATACCTAAAAATCAAAATGATTGGAAATATTGTACTGTACTCTGTCTCCACAGATATGTTCACTCACAAGTGATTCAGTACTGTTCAACAAATGTTGCTAGTGCAGCTTTTAAATTTGTACTGTACGTCTCTGGATAGATTTTGTGATTAAGTCTACGTAGTGACATTATGCATGGTTTCAGTATTAATTTACAACTCCAGTCACTAGAAATATCTTCATGCATACAAGATTCTTTTTAATAATGATATCACCCAAACCACTGTTATTACTCTGGTGAATTGAGCCTTCTGTTCAGTAAGACAGATGCCAACTAAAACATGGTTTAATTCTAGTCTCAGTAAGGAGGCGTCTCTGAAAGGTATTTTTTCTAAGTAGCCACACACACATAGGCTAACACAGGTAGTGTTTTATTGACAGAGTTTCATGGACTTGCAGTATGCTGTTAAATTCTGAGACTTCCAAGGTATATGCTATCTTGATCACATGTTGATTAGATTCACACAACAGAGAAACCGCTATCACATCAAACAACAATAGTTGTAGTTTGTGTCAATCTTAGTAAACCGAAATATAAATTTCCAGGGTTGTAAGTCCTTTCTCGTTTTGCAGCTTGACTTATTTCCATGATAGTATTTCTTTTACAGCACATTGAAGGTTACTGTCCACTCTCTCTCTGTTTGATAGTCACAGAGAAACCAATAAAAGAAATTGCACATTCTACATTTCAAGAAACAAAATCACAATTTCTACCTTTTAATAGTCTGAATGAAATAAATCGTGTAAATGTACAGCAACTAGACGCAGACACATAGATGGGTATCACTGTTTTGATGTCTTTGTACATGGTAGCATGTTAGTTCATTTCATTTTGATAGACAAAATATAGCAGGAACCTGGATTCATTTAATCTTGCTATGTTAAAAATGGAGCCTGCACCATTTGTCATTGGCTTCTGAGTGGTTGTATCAAACAGAGAAAGTGAACACTAACCTGCAATGCACTGTATATTCATTTTATGGAGAGTATTAAGATTGAAACTACTGTAGGTTTGATTCTTCTTTTGACAGATCTGTCTTTGGTGAAGTCAGAAACATAGTTATGTCACACTGCCTAGCATAAGTTTACGACTTGTGTATCATCAGATACGTATAATGTCTATACGTCCCTAGTATAATGTCCTCACAATGTCAAAGTTGAAAGGTCAGGGGGTCAGGCTTGACCACAAATAAGAATTTGTACAATGAATGATTTCCTTATCATATACTGAAATAATCATGAGAATGTTTTATTATTTAAAAAAAAGAAAATATTTGAAATAATTTTAAAATATCCCCATCTTATCAAGTGAAAAGAAGAGTCTAATAAGATATCAAATGTCTTTCATTAATCTATTGAATATATTTCTTTCGATTTTAGCAATTATGTAGCAGTCTGACAGATTTTACTTGAATATCAATTTTATTCAGTCTCAGTGTCCAGAAAATAGAGTTTTGTTTCCTGTCTGTTAGTGTCATTGATGTGTGTATGTTTACCATATGATCACTAGCTATTATACCATGCATGAACCAGGTTCAACAAACAATATGGAATGTATACTCTGGTCATTGTATGCCACGACAACAAATGTCTATGTCACAACAATGCGCGTCTACATCTTTGGTTCTGCTGTGTTCAAAATATGAGTCTAAATGCTCAAAATTACCATTACTTTCCCTGATTTAAAACCAACTACATTGTATTTATAATATTTATATTATTCCTCAATATTTTTCTTCTTTCAGCCTGAAAATACTTGTGACCTAAGGGTTGTCACTACTTGTTGCTAGGGCCCCTTAGGTGACTCTGGCTGAACGAAGAAAAATATTGGGGAATAATATCTAATTATATTACAAAATAGAATTGATATAGTGATATACATGTACATCTGTGCTTGGTGGTTTCATGGATGTAGGAAGGACAGGAGAAACAGCTTCCTTTAATTAGTTTTGTCTTCACCCGAGTTAATCCCTTTATCAAAACCCTTTGGTACAACCTGCATGGCTGCCATTGTGTAGGCTCTGAGAGATTGCCCTTGGTTGCTAGGGCGTATCTCTAGTCATTAGTCCTTCCTACCTCCATGGTGATTTGAAGTGCTAATGTTTTCATTTCGCAAATAACTTTCTCATGTTACGTGAATTTTTCTTGAATTGTATGGTATTGTGTTATAGTGTTGTTTAGCAAAATGTAATGTACTCAGTGATGTGAGAATATTTTCAATATCTGATTCAAAGATTTGTAGTCTGTTTTGAGTAATGTTAATGAAATCAACACTTCACTCATTGAATAAACAATGTACTTGTATCAATTTAATACTCTAGTATGATTAATCAGGTTATAATGGTGGGGGGGGGCATGAGGAAGGTTGCAATTTGGGTATAAAAATGTGTGCAGTTTAGAAGCCAATATTCCCAGAGTCTTTTGTGTGTAAATACCACATGCCGAGCTTAGAAGCCAATACTCCCAGGTTAGATGCCAAGACTCCCACAGTCCTTTGTGTTTGGGCATGCCCAGTTTAGAAGCCAATACTCCCAGAGTCTTTTGTGTGTAAATACCACATGCCTAGCTTAGAAGCCAATACTCCCAGAGTCCAGTTTAGAAGCCAACATTCCCAGGTTAGAGGCCAAGACTCCCATAGTCTTTTATGTTTGGGCATGCCCAGTTTAGAAGCCAATACTCCCAGAGTCCTATGCGTGTGAACAGTTCCAGGTTAGAGGCAATTTTCCCATAATCCTTTATATATGGGCATGCTCAGTATAGAGGCCAATACTCCCAGAATTCTTTGTGCATGGACAGTCTTAGGTTAGAGAGCAAAATTCCCAGAGTTCTTTGCGTGTAGACATTCATGGTTAGCCTATGACCCATGTTGGTGCGAGTCACGTGTTTGTGACTAACATTGGTTATCAACTAACATAATAATCCACACTCACTCCAACGGGCATCTTCAACATTCATTCCGTTCTTGTACACTCAATCGCAGATATGAACTAAATGTCTCTTGGACTGCTCTCCTTAGGATTATGCACAGTGACATCTTCAGGAACGTTGTCAGTATGGAGTCATTGTTTATAATTACCACCGGGTGGTGGGAAAGGGAGTGACCAGTTGTGAAGGGGCAATGATACCATGGGAGGGGAAGGGATTTGGGTATAGACATGAATACGTCAGTCGTTAACAAGTCAGTTGCATTCTGACAAGTATTAGAGTAGATTCACACACTAACTGTATTACACACACTGCTCTTTACTCTGCACACTTAAGACACAACACACTTGAAATGCATTTATTGAAAGTTTAATATGTAACACCTATATATGTATGTCAATGTACAGTGTATACTGTATGTGACCTTATAAAGATGTAGAACCACTGCACTGTAGTATCAAGTAAGTGTAATGTTCACTTCTTGATATCTTGAACGCCTTGTCAAGTTTACCAGTTTGCTGCAATAATATATTTCAACTCTTAGCTAAACGTAGCTAGCCCTCAGACTTACTAGAATATTAAGCATATTGCATTGCTTACCCAGTATTCCAGGCTTGGGACTGGCTAAGTTATTCAATGCCAATGAATAACCTAGGCGCCTTTACCAGCTACACCTACAGTATCCCATAACTTGGCAAACCAAACGCCAATCACCCACCCACCAACATTTGCAGCGCGCTTGCAAATGTTGGGTCAGTTCAGAGCCATAAGCCTGGGGACTGTATTTTATGACTATAGCTCTCAACTGGTTCTATAACCTTAGATCTAACTTAGTCCACTGGGACTGTGGACATCTAACTTCAACACAGTCTGACCATGTTGTATAGTTCCCTGTGCTATATCTATCCTGACTAACCATTATTATGATGCCGCTGTGTGTGGCCGACCAACTGTCCACATCTTCCAAAGCCTTGTGTTGTAATATGGCTGGAATTGGTTTCTGCAAAAGATAACTTAAAAGAGACATTTTATTAGTATAATGAAAATAAATTACAAGTCGTGTACTTTATTGAAAACAATTACATTCAGATAAATACAAAATACAATCTAACAATGGTGAAATTAAAATTACATATCAAAAATGAAATAGTAATCCCGTTTTTCCCAAACAGTATTTACTTGTTTACAAATAAATATCACTTGGGAGAAAGAGGATTAAATTTACAATTACAATAACTTCATCTTGATGTGATGTAGTCTTCTCCATAAAGTCTTCTTTCCTGCATCCAGTATCTTCCTGTACTTGTAGCTTCCTTAAACTCAACTCAAAGAATGTTAGAACAATATAATATTACACAATATTTTAGATATATGCATTTTATCTACCCCATTTTGTATTGAAAATTACGTTGACCGAATATATTTTGTAAATTTATCTTCTTTTCTCAGTAGCTCTTGTGGATGACTTTATTATGGGATGATTTGTGGGTGTCTCTGTGTAAACACTATTTATGGGGCAATCTGTGTTGTATCTGTATCTAACCTTTCTATGGGGGCAATCTACATGACATGGGTGTCTCTGTGTAAACATTATCTATGGGGGCAATATGTAGGTGTCGCTGTGTCAAAACTATCTATTGGGCATCTCTGGGTGTCTCTGTGTAAACACTATTTATGGGGCAATCTGTGTTGTATCTGTATCTAACCTTTCTATGGGGGCAATCTACATGTATGGGTGTTGCTGTGTCAACATTATCTATGGGGGCAATATGTAGGTGTCGTTGTGTCAAAACTATCTATTGGGCATCTCTGGGTGTCTCTGTGTAAACACTATTTATGGGGCAATCTGTGTTGTATCTGTATCTAACCTATCTATGGGGGCAATCTATGGGTGTCTCTGTGTCAACATTATCTATGGGGGCAATATGTAGGTGTCGCTGTGTCAAAACTATCTAGTGGGCATCTCTGGGTGTCTCTGTGTAAACACTATTTATGGGGCAATCTGTGTTGTATCTGTATCTAACCTATCTATGGGGCAATCTATGGGTGTCTCTGTGTCAACATTATCTATGGGGGCAATATGTAGGTGTCTGTCAAAACTATCTAGGGGGCATCTGTGGGTGTCTATGTCAAAACTATCTAGGGGGCAGCTGTGGGTGTCTATGTCAAAAGTATCTAGGGGGCATCTGTGGGTGTCTATGTCAAAAGTATCTATAGGGCATCAGTGGGTGTCTCTGTCAACATTATCTCTAGAAATGTTTGTGGAAATTAAATTTGTTGAGTTTTAATGTTCTTATGGTAAATATATATGTGTACATTCGACTGTTTTTTGAATAAACTGATGAAGATCAATGGGCTATATATAGTTTGTATATAATGTTTTTTTTTAAATGATTAAAAGGGAGAATTTTTTGACCACAGTACCGAGTAATTGTGGTCATATATTTTTAGAAGAAAAATTCATATGAAGTAATTTGTATAACAAGCATTATAATTGATGAAATTCTGTGTTACTATTTCTACCTGAATAACAAATCTCAGTGTTAAGACAAGACAATGAGAATAATCCAGTGAAAACATCTTTATGTTATTAAATTAATTAATATAAAATGACAACCATCTACAAATTTATACTTGTACAAACTTGTGTATAAACGAGTTTGGTACAAAAAATATTTTGGTTAACCCTAATTCTGCCCCAGCCATTATCTTTTTAAAAAATAACCCAAAGACTTTTAATGCTTGTTAATCGTGTTTCCCTAACTTGTGTTTTTTTTGTGTACAAGAGTTTTAAGTTTTTGACTTGTATGACCGAATTTGATAACTTAGTTTTAAGTAGAACTTTGTATAAGGTTGTCGTTTATACAATAAACTTGATAGCATAAAAATAGTTTCGCTAGACAAATTCTATTGTCTATTCTTAGCATTGGGATCTATGCTTCAGGTAGAAATACAAGTGTCTTGGGCCATAATTATAATCTTTTGCAATATTAGCAACTTCATAGTTTTAATTAAGTTTTAATGATAGCCAAATATAATAGCAGGATTTGAAAGCATCGATCAACATTTTTAGTTACTGCTGAGAAGAGCAAAATCGTTTCAAATGTTCTTGGATAGGACTAGGGCTTAAAATGTTACAAATCACAAGTAGAGCTATGTAATAGAATTTTTCTCATAAATTGTTCTTTTTACACATCTGGGAATACTAGTACTTGGAATAATTTTTTGTTTTGTTTTGTTTTGTTTTGGTTTTAGGGTTTGTTTTTTTGTGTTTTTTTTTTTTTTTTTTTTTTTGGGGGGGGGGGGCAAGCAACAGCGATTGCAGGGCTTTAATTTTGTAATTATTAATATGTATCGAGACTGAATGTTTGCTCACCGTGCCATGGGTTTTGAGAAATTGATTAGAATTTATTCTGTTGGTTATTTTGCACTTCTGGAAATGGCATCATTTGTATGAGCGATTTTTTTGTGTGAGCAATAGTAATTATAGGGCCTTGATTTTAAATGTAAATTAGTATTGAGACACAAATGTTTGGTCCACTATGTAACTAACAGCTTATCAAGTTATCTTATGAATTATTTTACCCCTCTAGTATATAGCAACATTTGAACGAACGCAATAGTAATTATAGTTAACTATAATTATAATTTAGTTAGTATCGAGACACAAATGTTTGATCCCTATGTCACGGGTTTTGAGAAATTGTATGAGTAGAATTTTTCTTATACATTATTTTTTTACAATTCTGGAAATGACAAGAAGAATTAATTTTTGTGAGAAATAGTAATTATATAGGGCCTTAATTTTGTATGTAAATTAGTATATAGACACATTTGGTCCGTCACTGTGTCATGGGTTTTGAGAAGTTAACTAGAATTTTTTCTTATTTTCTTACACTGGAAATAGCAACATCTGGACGAACGCAACAGTAATTACAGAGCCTCGATTTTGTATGTAAATTAGTATCTTGACACAAATGGTTGATCACTATGTCACAGGTTTTGAGAAATTGTACGGCGGGAATTCTTTCTTATACATTATTTTTACACTTTTGGAAATTGCAAAATTTGGATGAATGAGTTTTTTCTGAACGATGATAAATATAGGGCCTTCAATTTGATATTGAGACACATATTTGGTCACTATATCAGGAGTATATAACTGAAGCGGTGACATTATTTCAATTTTCTCAACATCACAAAACAAAAAATAAATTTGGTACACATTGTTGGTTGTTATGCGGTTATTAGCTATATTTGTAATATTATAAACAAACTGTTATCTTTTCATCATCTTCAAAGAAGAATGTCTTTACAGAAATAATGCTAAACAAATTTTAAATTTGTAACATGAATGAAAAATACATGCTGCAGAGCAAAATACAGGGGTTTTAATTTTGATGATTAGCATTTTAATGAAAGAAATATTTCAATTCAACTTTGTATTTCTAGAACCTACGAGGGCATTTTAAGTTTACATTTGGTTAACTATATTTTGCAAAAACTGTTAATTTTAGTATGGGAACCCTAATTAGAAGTGGCACAGTCTGTATTTCTATGGGGGTATTTTAAGTTTACATTTGATTAACATGTTTTTGGGTAATTTTAGTATGGGAACCTTAAATAAAAGTGGTGTTCGGTGGTTATACGCAATTGTTTTCAAGTTTGTGTTTGGTAAATAGTTTAATATAAACATTGATGATTTTCATTTGAACATGGTAAAATACAATTGTTTAGGTTTTGAAAGAAACGTGTATACCGGGGGTGGCTGAAGTTAGAGGAATCTGGGTATCCGAGAGCAACTTTGTGTACATGAATATGTATGACCTATCTATTCAAATTTGTTTGTCGATAAATTTTGATTTGAATTTTGTATTCGTAGATAAATTTTGATGTGTATTTTGTATTTGTATTTTGCGTTCTTACTGTTTTCGAAAATGGGGAATATTACAGTCTGTGTCACTTTAAGAACTAATGACAAATTTTCCTCCTGACAAAACCTTCTAAATCCTAACCTCTGAACCCGGGCCGCCACTCTCCCGCCAAAAAAGCCCAAATACAGGAGAAACAACTAACATAATTGCAAACAGACTTATCTTATATACCATCCGTCGACGTTCTCGCAGGGACCAAACCATGATAAATTGACGAACAAACACGCAAACCATAGACTTCCATTCTCGAACAGTCTCTATTGTACGGCGAACAAACATCTGAACCAAACACAGCATCCATACGGTGATACACATTGCAATTTTTCCTTCCAACTTCCTCTTTTCGACCAGTGAGCGAAGTAGACAGCAAACAGCATCCAGGACCCATACCAAACATCGGAATATTCTTCTATCACCATCCTCTCTCAGTACGACCAGGTTTCGGATATACAATACGACGACATAGACCAGGGCGAGCATCACAATACATGGGGAACCAGAATCCATCTTTGTTATTCGTTTGCTGGAGTCGCAAAGACAGTTTGAAAATGTATCGTGCGTCATTTATATACCCAACCCAAGGTGTTAGATTCCTATCGAGAGCCTTGAACCAATCAGACCTAGAGGATCAACATTTTCCTCTACCCCTCCAGGTGCGCTTTGATGTGGTGACAGGGAAAACTATTGTGTTTGTAAGCCTTCTTAGGTGTTGTTTGTTACAAATTGGCCAATCACTGATGGATGGAGGGTCTATGGACAGGGAGTACACGTGTTAGATTTGACAGACAACCAATCAAAAGTCCACAGGTGATTTCTCCACATTCTTTCATTTTACAGGACTACAAACTTATGTAACTTACACAGGGGTTGCACACTGTGGAATGAAGGTATAGACTGTAGCATTCCTCGCTAAATGCATGCAATGACGGATAAACGCCGTTATTGTTGATGAGTTATGAACGTATGCGTCGACCCCCGTTTGAGTGAAAGTATAATGTATAAAATTATGTGAAAACCAGGACGTGGTGGCGGGGGGGGGGGGGGGGGCTATTGTCTTGGAATAAGGTGTTGTATTTTGTTACCAATCATTCGCCTAGTTGATATATAGTTTGTTTGTTTATTTATTTATTTAATGGAAGGCAAGTCCCATTTAAAGGCTCCTAAAATGAAAAAAAAAACCAAGAATACAAAACACAGAAACACGCGTCGTCAAACAAAGACAAATAATAAAATGCCTATAAAACACATCGCATGGTATACTATATACAATCAATATTGCCAGGTGGAGATGACAAGCTTGCAAAATTGCATTTTGAAACATTAATTAAATAAGATTTTAAAAACATTAATTGTACTGACATCAGGTCTAAAATGAGTAAAGTTCTAGTTCTCCTCTGTGGAACATTAAAACGTAACTTAGAGAGAATGTACGGACCCATAAACATTATTTACACACTTGTATAAGAATACAATGTACCATGTCCTCCGCTAATAAGAGAGGATGTGCAAATCGAAAAACTCGCATAAATGTGCCGTTAAAAAAGATATCCTTTTAATGATTTTTTCCTGAACCTTTTCAATGCAAGCCTGTGCTTTCTTTTGCCAAGGGGACCAAACGATTTAGTCGTATTCCAGAATACTTCAGACATAGGTAACATAGAGAGTTTTAAGAGAACGTATGCAAGAGAAATAATTACAACTTCTTTTTATAAAACCCAGCATTTTAAAAGCTTTGTTGACAATAAATGAAATATGCTCCTTATGGCGTAAATTGTAATTAAGTAAATGCCAAGGTCTTTGATTTTGTCTCAGATTTTATAAATGCGCTCAAGATCATTATCATCTAACACTAGACTCTCTCACAGTCCTCGGAGCTTCGCTTAGCTAAAATTAACGCTAAATGAATTATTTTGTATGTACCGATACCATCTACATAACGTACTCCATGACCGTACTCCAACAACCTTGTACTGTGCGCCCTCATCGACCACATAGAGATAACTATTCGTTGACGTGTGACTAGACTGCGACGCTCCGTGTTTTCGCGTTTATAAGCATGTTAACTTGTTCAAATTTAGCCAGATAATGTATTAGTTGATTGGGGTTTTTTAAAGTCCGCCCAATTTACTAGACCCGAAGGCCATTGGTTGAAACGATTGATGCTTAGCTAAAATTAGATAACAGTGTGAACATTGTATCGATGTGCCCTACTGTGTATTTAATCTACTATGCAATAAAAAGACCATTATGACTTTTTCCAGATATAAATAATAAATGCCATAAATTTCAAGTATTCCACGGAATGCTCCTTATAACTACAGATGCAATCCTTCAACATGGCTTCTGTTTCAAGCTTACAAGAGGCTATTGAATATGCCAGAATTGAATGTAATGTTCAAAATATAAAGGAAAAACAGAAGTTTTGTCTCATAGCGAACAGTCACAACACTTTGGTGGTTCTGTCAACTGGGTACGATAAATCACTGAGTGTGCTATCAGATATTACCGATAGTTTATGATTATATGTGTGGATGGACAGACTCATCCCGTCACTCTATTGGAATTGTTGTGAGTCCACTTGTTGCTCTAATGGAAGACCAAGTCCATGCAGCTAGAGAGAAGAATGTGGAGGCTACGACCTACGTATTTATCGGAGAAGGAGTAGATAAAGTGGTTAAAAGGAAAATGTACGATGGCGCATATTCTCTTGTTTTCGGTTCACCGGAAGCTTTGCTATACAAGCCTTGGAAAGACATTTTGTTTTCCGACATATATCAACGTCATGTATGCTTTAATGCCGTTGATGAGGCTCACTGTATCCGTAAATGGTATGTATACACATTTGCGCTCTAGTCATTCATACAGTTAAAACCATCATACGGTAAATTAACCAAACGTTAACGGCTACGCAACGACAAGAACTACGTGTGCAGAGATCATAAGGCGACTGTCAATGACAAACGTTAAAAAGGTTGCCATAAAGCCTGATCTACCCAATGTAAAGCTCTGTGTTGAATACAGACGTACTGAGTTGAATTCAGAGTCTATGTTTGGCAAGATTAGCTTAAAGAAAGGGGACAGGGGACTGATTTGAGGATCATTTACTCCAGCTCGCTTGCACGATGTGAAACTCTAATCACATATTTAATGGATACACTAGGTGATAGAATCTACCTTGAAAATAAACCACACGAGCCAGCCAATATACTTGTGGGTCTGTATCACAGAGGTGCAGCACAAACTACTAAGACAAGAATATTACAATCTTTACAATGTGGTAACAATGGAATTAAGAGAGTCATCAATGCAACGGTTTCTCTGGACATGGGAATAGACAACCTTTTTATGAAAGAAGTTATTCATTTTGGGTGTCCCAGTGAAATCGAGTCATATGCACAAGAAATTGGTCGAGCTGGTCGAGACCCGTCATTGAAATGTAAAGCTGTCATGTTTGTAAATGGTCAAGACACAACAAGAAAAACGTGACGAACGATATGAAACTCTACTGTCAGAATAAATCTGAATGTCGAAGAAAGGTGTTACTTGGTTATTTCAATTCCTCTTGTACAACTTTTGAGCCGCCTCACGATTTTTGTGATGTCTGTGAAATAAGTTGCAAGTGTAAACTTTGTAATTGTGTCAGAGACTCACAATACGATAATGACATTAAAGATGGAAGCATTCCCTCTGAATGCCAAGCTGTCAGAGTATGTCATTCCACTGATGAGCAAAGGGAAGAATTATAAATCAGATTGGAGGCACTGCGTTTAGTCTACGCCGACAATCACGGTGTGTCATTTGTTGGCTCGCACGAATTTACAACTGGGTTAACGGCTGATTTGGTCCACCAAGTCGTTGAGAGATGTGGCTATGTAAAAGACATGCACACTATCCGCACAGAATGTCAAATTTGGAGTACACAACAAGGACTTGAAATATTCCAGTTGTTGTCTTCAGTTTTTAATGATATCACTGCCGCGACTGAGTTTGATCATGTAAATATACTGTTATTAAAAATCAGAGCAATCAGCTGGCAATTCATGTACATACAACATTACTGAAAGTGTCGTGCCTTCATTGATGTATAACTGTTGGTAGCTTTTCCTTTTTTGTTTGTCCATCCACTTGAAGAGTGCCTGCATGTCGATGTTTTGGAATGGGTTTCTTGTAAATTTGGGGAAAAATCTATATTTCCGGCCCTGGATGTTTTGGAAAACCCGGTGTTTCATGAGTTCATAAACAAGTATCATTTCGTCGCTTTGAGAGGAAACACACGCACTCTTAGTGCCGGGTCTCCTAACATTGAGAGCTCCATCAAATTCCGTTTCGAGACTTGAAATCAGATAGCCTTTGATGCCACCTTAACAGAGCTTTCAGTAACGTTTGATCCCATGCTTTTCAGAATTTCTTTGAACTTATTGTTCAAATATTCGAGTGCTAGATCCAGTGGAATGTTGATGCCGCCATCTCCTCCTGCAGGAAAAAAAACATAAGCCGGGGATATAAAACAGTGACACAAATTGAATAAACCACCAACTATTAAAATTTTTAAGACAATTTTACGGTGGGAACTATTGAGAAAAGTTTTGAAGCTGTATCCCATAACTGGTCGTTGGTATTGTCTTATTTAGATACTAGACGATTTCAGATTTACAAAGTACTCATATAACCTAGACTGTAAGATACGTCACGTTTCGCCCTCACCAGCCTGGCCGATGTTTGAGGGCGCCCCGTCACGGCGTACCTTACAGACAAGTGCCTATATTTAACCGAATCGGCGATATTTATCGGCACTACCACTGCCTTCAAAATGGAAGAATCGCCGTAAGTTTCAGGACAACGACAACGAAATTGCCGATTTCTATCAGATGCATATTTTGTCATCGAAAATTGTAACTATCGAAATTAGACAACATTATAATCTTACTGAACATATTGATGGGACTTCGTTATATGACTTTGGGAATCATGAGTCCGAGATGACGTAGCACGAATAAAATTTATTATATATATAGACCCACTATTTTTTTCTATTATAATGAAAATTTTAAACTAAAATATTCTCAAACTTACGCTGAACGCGCATTAATTTTATGAAGTGATGGGGCTACAGCGCTCAGCTGTTATGTTCATTCAGTTTACGTAGTCGCCATTGCAACAGCTGCCGTCGCTACTATTACTAACGTATATGTTGAGATCAGTAAAATTACACCACGTTTGTCAAGAGCAGTGATTAATTCTTTGACAAAATATAGACACTTTCATTGGAAAAAATGAGACATATCGAGAGACTGACTAACGAACTGATGCCTACACTGCAGGTAGTGCATAGAACTCGGCTCAGAGTCATACGCTAAAAAACATCAACACAGGCAAGTTAAAATGTCAAAAGACGTTCAAAAATTCTATCAAAAGTTGAATTTCACAGACGATTTCACTGCGTTGCGCAACTGTCACAACTGGAACTTTTTACGATGTTGATGTTAGCATGTCTCCAGTGAATTTCATGTTACTGGATGCCTGGTTTTACAAATTATCACCGACCCCTAAGTTAGTGGCTGTATAGATGTGACCAAAAGAGGTGTACATGATTTGTTCACTGTTTACACTGATGATGATGGTCGATGTTCGGCAATCCATGAATAGCAAGGAAACCATATTTTCAAACAACAACATCGTAACTGTACAGGTTGATGATGTTTACAAATAATTCAAAGTAGTTCCGACCATATTACTATAGTGTGACGTCAAAGTATAGTAATATGAAATGTATGGATTTCATATAACTATACTTTGACGTCACACCCTGGGAATATGACGGTCTATGTATATAATAATAGCTGGTATCGGTACATACAAAACAATTCGTTTAGCTGTAATTTTAGTAAAGCGAAGCTCCGAGGACTGTGAGAGAGTCTAGTGTGTGTGTGTGTGTGTGTGTGTGTGTGTGTGTGTGTGTGTGTGCGTGCGTGCGTGCGTGCGTGCGTGCGTGCGTGCGTGCGTGTGTGTGTGTGTGTGTGTGTGTGTGTGTGTGTGTGATATTCTAAAGTCACCTCAAAGGTAACAGCATTAGAAGAAATTTAAATTATCCTACATTTCGTGACATTGTCGAAGGTTGGTGTCTATAAAAATAATGGTAATTGAAAAAAGACATACATTCTATATCCTTAGTGCCACTTTGTGGTGTTGTGGCGGCAATGTATGGACTGTTATCAGTCTGGGCGTGCAGGTATAGAATTGTATGATTTATTCCAAATATGCAGGTAAGATTACAACTTAGGCACGTCAACGCCCTTGCATCGAATATATATTTAACTAGTCAACAATATATTAACTGTACGATGAGATTGATAAAACTAGGTGTGTATATGATGTCACTAACTTAGTCACAGATTATGTCATAAACCGTCACGCGACCTTACTAAGTTAATTCATACATACATACTGATAGTTGTGTTGTATGTTTTTTACAAGTCTCTCTGGGTATGGTTAGGATAATCCTCGCAAAGTGGATACCAAAGCTCGTTCAAGTGCTGCACAATACAAAACTTTGTTGGATTAACTTTTAACTGAACTACCAACATGTACATGTGGTGTTGGAACAGACGAAGTCCTAAATATGTTGTCGTTGGAGTGTTGTTGATGGCCATGTACTGCAGTTCGGCTACTGGTAAGTCCGTGTGTGATTAATTATGTCAAGTTTTTTTTTTATCAAGAAAGAACAATTTGTAGAATAAAAGTAAACCAAGAATAATTTGTTATCTCTAAAAACAGACAGCATAGACATATCTAAAACCATTTCGTTCAATTCAAGATTTGAAATCCTACATGTAGACTCGTCATTATCTGTCGGCGAAGTCAACTTTGTCATGGATTGCTGTATCATGCAGTGCGATCGGATTTCAAATTCTGTATATCAGATTAGTTATGACACTATTTATGAGAAAAGGTATTCTTTTCTAGGCTTGAGGATTTTTGAAAGACCTGTACAAGTTCACGGGTAGATTTTACTTTAAATTTTGTTCAGAATATTGGTTGCATTCTCAAAATTATGCTTACAATTGTTATTATTTCATTTGCAAAGTTGTTTTGATCAGGTCTTAGCTATTTCATCATACGAACTATCGTCTCAAGTAATTCAGTACATAGATCAAGGGTCTGGAAGTGTGTGGAATGTCAACAGTTTTGGTTTGGATTTTGAAGTCTCAGCAGAGCTAGTCAGCTGATTCCATTTTACACAGAGCTGCCCATCCGGCCCCTCCCCATCCCCGTCTAGGTCACAACACAAATAATATTTCAACGAATGAGACCGTCGGAATGACATCACAATTAAAATACAGTTGATTATTTATGAAAAAAATAACGCTGACTATAAGTATAACTCAATACCTTAATTGTCTAATGTACAAAACAACCGTCACTCTATGTATGTATGTATGTATGTATGTATGTATGTATGTATGTATGTATGTATGTATGTATGTATGTGTGTGTGTGTGTCAGTTAGTCAATATGCGCGTGATCAAGTTCCCGCTCCAAACATAGATTACAAATTAACAATTTAATTTATTTGTACATTTAGGACGTCCACCAGCCTGGGATATGTTCATATTTCAACGAAACTTCATATAGTACGAGTATAAGGCTTTCCAGTAAAACTTCGAAACGTGAAACTTTGTTTGTGGTTTTATTTTCATTGAGTTTAAAAAAACGAATGTTCGAATTTCGATATCAACACTAGTACTCTAAACACCAAAATACAAATTCACATATAATAATGATTTCATAAACACGCATTAAAATGGTTTGAAATTACGTCAAAAAACGAATCACATCATCTATGAATAGATTAGGATTTCACTTGGACGTCCTTAGTCACGCAACATCAAGTCAGATTCCAAGTTTTGTTCAAGTTCGTGTTCGTCAAATAATTTGTCACCATTTTCAATACAGTGGATATTGTTTTGGTGCAACAATGGCTATTACACCACTCGTGAATCATTGACGCCACACAATTCCCTAATCTCCCACGATGTCATTTTCAATTTACGTATACAATCTCAGACTACAAAGATACAATCATACTGACCCTCCACACAATAGACACCGGTGGAAAGATAGACAAGGCCGGCGGAGTCTCTATTATGTGAGACGATTTTTGTGTTTATGTTGTTGCGAACACTACACGAAAAGTCCAATTTACCCACCTTTACCCTACCCGGCTGTGACCCACCTAACTACCATCTCTGTCCAGGGGTAGTACGAGACGCAGTACCACTTTGACTGTCTACAGCCCCCAGGGGAGATATCACCGGGGGTAAATTAAGTCAAAGGTGGAACTTGTCTCATAATCATTTACACACCCTCTGCTCAAGATTTACCCCGGTGAAAAGATATGGTCGAATGTGACTTTTCGTGCAGTGGAAATGTTTGAGCCTCGTTTTCGGTACATTCATGTGCATTTACACTACACGTTCCAAGGGTCTATGTTTAGCTATATAAATTTCAACCAAAGTGTATTGTGTATTTCTACTTTCAAATAAAAAAAACATCAATTGCAAAGAAGCAAACTATGGAAGACCGGTGAGGAGAGCGACCTGCGACTTGTCAGCCTCGATTTCTCATTTTCTCGTGATACTATAGATTAGGGTATTTATTGTCGATAAGGGCGATTTGGCCAATTGGAATATCTTTATTACAACCTCTTGAGCTAGCTATTTACCGTACTGTTTGTACTCTCGAAATGATCTGTGACCAGTTGGGTCAACCTTGTCAGTATAAATTACTCCAAGGGTCAACCAAGGGTCAACGCACACTCTGTGAAATAATTAATCTTACCAGTACACAGGTATGTTTCGCTCTTGCAAGTGTTCTGGTCGAAAATAAATAATAAAATGACTACGTTATGCGTAATACACTTAAAGTTACATTCGCCAATGCACTGAGTTGGATGATGATGCACACAACTTCGGCACGAGGCGCTGTAGCCATCTTGCTTTTCGCTGGACCGGTGGGTGATACACACGCCAGCGTTATAATTATACGAGAACCGTTAGCCGGGTTCGCAGGGAATATGGTACCTGACGGACTGTATCTTGAAGGCGCCCCTAAAATAACCCAAAACTATCCTCTATAGTAAAATAGAACAATTAAGTCGTAGTTTTGCAACTGGCAGGCGCAGGTGGCACTTTTTCAACTAGCAGGTTGCAGGTCGCAGGTCGCTGTCCTAACCGGTCTTCCATAGCAAACAAATGTGTAAAACCACAGGGGGAAGCGCTAGCGAGCATGTAATTGATTGATTGATTGATCGATCGATCGATTGATTTATTGATTTATTGATTTATTATTTGGTTGAATGATTGATCGATTGAATGATCAAATTTTGTGGGGACATAAAACTTATTTTGTGTGATATTGATCAATTCACTCATTGAGCTTTGTGGTGATATAAAACTTTTTTTCTCTCTTTCCCTGTCTACACGTCCCCTCTTTCAGTTGTATGTAATTCTCTCTTTATTGACTAAATAAAGACACGTGGTCCATTCTTCTCCTCTTATCTAAATTAAAACACCCCTAATCTTATAATTGGCAGAGATCACTTACATTAACAGTTTGCTTTGTGTCTAATCTTCTGGGAGATTATCACACTGGACAAACAGTCGATCATCTTCCTTACTAGTTTATGCATGATCGACTGTTTGTCCAGTGTGATAAATATGAGTGTAAACAATTTCTGATTGTAAAGAAGACTACATTTGAACTGTATTGCAATAGTCACCAACACTTAGACACATAGACGTTCACTAAAGATGGTGGTTAGGGACCGGTCAGTTTCTCCAGCCTGGGGGAGGGGCCGGTGGATTCTTAAATCGGGCCGACAAAAAGTCACTGACCCCCCCCCTACCTGTAAAACCCAAAACAGGCTGACCCCCCCCCCATCACTTAATTCTAAAACATGATGACCCCCCCCCCCCCATATATGATATTCGCATGAGTGACAGGTATTTTTTGATCGTGACTCAGTGTGGACTGCTTGACTGTCTTGCATCTACTTTATAAGATCCCGGGTTAGCACTATCATAATTATAATTATTGACTACACAGGGTAAATATATTTGAAAAGGAGTTTAATAGCATCTTGACAGTGAAAGGTAGGGGGAAAGCTTGAGAAGGGAAGATGTACAGCTGTCATGGGGGTCCTAGGGGGTCTCCCCCTAGAAGCCCAGGAGGTTTTTAACTCTGAAAAGTCAATTTTGAGACTATTCAGACATTTTTAAAAATCATTTCCAAGCTTTACAAGACAGCACCAACATGTAAAAAGCAACTACATAAGGTTAAAATATTTTTGAAATATAGTTTGATAAGATCTTGACAGTAAGAGGTAGGGGAGAGATCTTGAGACTGGGATGTGTACACATCATGGGGGGGGGGGGGGTACTAGGGGGTCTCCCCCTAGAAGCCCTGGAGGTTTTTTCCCTGAAAAGTCCATTTTGAGACTATTCAGACCCTTTCAGACAATAATTTCCAAGCCTTACAAGACAACACCAACATGTAAAAAACAACTACATAGGGTTGAAATACTTTTGAAATATACTTTGATAGCATCTTGAGGGGAAGAGCTTGAGACTGGGATATGTCCACCTCATGCGGGGGGTCTGAGGGGTCTCCCTCTAGAAGCCCTGAAGGATTTTTACTCTTATAGCCAATATTTACGCTATTTAGACCCTTCAAGCAATAACTTAATCCACGCTTTACAAGACAGCAAGTATCAGAAACTATTCTTTATAACTTACACTAAGGGTTGAAATATGATCTTAAAAAGTTAAATGGCATCATTATATACATGTAGGTCAGCACATCTAATGGTAGTATCATTGGTAAGGGAGATTTGGAGATTAAGGCAATTTTAGACTATCTTGGCAAACATTTAACATCTTGAAAAGACAATATCATCTCAAATTAGAATAGGGTGAAAATATTTAAGAAAAGTTAAATACCATTATGACAGTAAAAAGGTTGTTGGTGCATCTGATTGTTGGCTGAATGCATGAGTGACCTCTGGGGGTGAGGAAGTCCTTAGGGTTTTCCCCCTGGCAGATCTGGAGTTTTTTGCTTGAGATACTAAGGCAATGTTTAGTTTATTCATAACCTTTGAGGTAATATTTCCAAGCTTCGAAAAGCTAACCTAAATGTATGTTTTAAATGAGTTTCCTATATCACATAAAATAGACATGTAACATTAGTATATGGGCATTAATATATGTATAATAAAGTCACCGGTATGTTAGAGAACTTTAGGTGGTCATACCTAGTGTATAATAGAAACTGGAATCTGATGAGATGTGGTGATTTGTAGTGTCAATAACATGACGAGTAGAACAATTTAGATTAACTTCATTTATAAACTATCTATGAAAATTGCCATTACGAAACCTTCATGTCACAAGTTCACTTTTGCCCCAAACTGCAATATAAGTGAAGCATTGATTGTGAAACAGCCAAGCATTTACATGACATGTTCTGTAACTAGTGTGGTAGCTAGGTAATACATGTCTATGTATATGTATATTTATGTTTGAACTAATAAGTAATATTAAAAAATTCATGTAAGAAACATGGACAAGAACAAATATTGACATGTACCACATTTCAGGCAAGGCTATGTGCCATTGTAGAAAGGATTTTTTTCTTCCATCACAATTTAAAACACAATGACCCCCCCTATCCACAATTTTCAAAAACAGGGTGACCCCCCTACCAATCCACCGCCCCCCCCCCCCCCGGCCGAAGAAACTGACCGGTCCCTTAGGCTGTGGATAATGTGTAATATTCATAAATAAAGTTATCTCTTTAATTCCATTTACAGGTACATCAAACATTGTAATTAACTACCATCCATACACCTACTGAAGAACAATCAAGCACTGACCCTGAATCATTTTCAACTAGCATATCATCTTCATCTGAACAACCAACTTCTGACGTCACCACAACTACAGATAGACACCGCATCAACTGCAGACATTACATCAACTGCAGACACTACATCAACTGCAGACATTACATCAACTGCAGACATTACATCAACTGCAGACACTGCATCAACTGCAGACATTACATCAACTGCAGACATTACATCAACTGCAGACACTACATCAACTGCAGACATTACATCAACTGCAGACATTACATCAACTGCAGACACTACATCAACTGCAGACACTACATCAACTGCAGACATTACATCAACTGCAGAAACTACATCAACTGCAGACACTACATCAACTGTAGACATCACATCAACTGCAGACACTACATCACATCAACTGTAGACACTACATCAACTGCAGACATCACATCAACTGCAGACATCACATCAACTGCAAACATCACATCACTTCAACTGCAGACACTACATCAACTGCAGACACTACATCAACTGCAGACATCACATCAACTGCAGACATCATATCAACTGTAGACACTACATCAACTGCAGACACTACATCAACTGCAGACACTACATCAACTGCAGACACTACATCATGACAACTGTAGACACTACATCAACTCCAGACACTACATCAACTCCAGACACTACATCAACTGCAGACATCATATCAACTACATACATCACATCACATCAACTACATACACTACATCAACTACAGACACTACATCAACTGCAGACATCACATCAACTGCAGACATCATATCAACTCCAGACACTACATCAACTGCAGACACTACATCAACTGCAGACACTACATCAACTGCAGACACTACATCATGACAACTGTAGACACTACATCAACTCCAGACACTACATCAACTGCAGACATCACATCAACTGCAGACATCATATCAACTGTAGACACTACATCAACTGCAGACACTACATCAACTGCAGACACTACATCAACTGCAGACACTACATCATGACAACTGTAGACACTACATCAACTCCAGACACTACATCAACTCCAGACACTACATCAACTGCAGACATCACATCACATCAACTACATACACTACATCAACTACATACACTACATCAACTGCAGACATCACATCAACTGCAGACATCATATCAACTCCAGACACTACATCAACTGCAGACATCACATCAACTGTAGACACTACATCATGACAACTGTAGACACTACATCAACTGCAGACATTACATCAACTGCAGACACTACATCAACTGCAGACACTGCATCAACTGCAGACATCAAATCAACTGCAGACACTACATCAAATGCAGACATCACATCAACTGCAGACACTATATCAGCTGCAGACATCACATCAACTGCAGACATCACATCAACTGCAGACACTACATCAACTGCAGACATCACATCACATCAACTGCAGACACTACATCAACTACAGACACTACATCAACTGCAGACACTGCATCAACTGCAGACATAAAAGGAACTACAGACACTACATCAACTGCAGACACTACATCAACTGCAGACACTACATCAACTGCAGACATAAAAGGAACTACAGACACTACATCAACTACAGACACTACATCAACTGCAGACACTACATCAACTGCAGACATAAAAGGAACTACAGACACTACATCAACTACAGACACTACATCAACTGCAGACACTGCATCAACTGCAGACATAAAAGGAACTACAGACACTACATCAACTACAGACACTACATCAACTGCAGACACTGCATCAACTGCAGACATAAAAGGAACTACAGACACTACATCAACTACAGACACTACATCAACTGCAGACACTACATCAACTGCAGACATAAAAGGAACTACAGACACTACATCAACTCTTCTTTATCCGAACTCATAATGGAAATGTATTTTTAAACAGATGATTTTGCATCAGAACATTTATTGGAAGTGAACACCACGTATCACACAGAGCTGACTAAAGGTAAGGTAAACATAGTTTCACGGTGGAAGATATATCTTTCTGATTTTTTTCTGAATATTTACGAATTCTTTCAAACACTATGTTGGTTCTGTACGCTCAGTTTCTGAGAATATCTTCGGAAAGTTACGCACAACAGATTGCAAGTGTAACAGACAGGTAGAAACTCGAGGGCGTTTTGAGAGAGAGAGAGAGAGAGAGAGAGAGAGAGAGAGAGAGAGAGAGAGAGAGAGAGAGAGAGAGAGAGAGAGAGAGAGAGAGAGAGAGAGAGAGAGAGAGAGAGAGAGAGAGAGGGGGTGATAAATGTGATAAATGTTAATACGAAAAATGTAAAGATTACCATTTTATTTGCAAAGCTAATTCTCTACTACTGACACTCGATGCGCACTGCGTCTCAAAATTTGAATAACTCAACATCTGCTGTATTGCAGGTGCACTGTTTACATCAAGAGAAGAACTTGATGAAATGGACATGAAACGAAAAGGTAAGATGTATTCCTCTCTATATTTGTTGAAGATAGAAGCTGTATTACCATGGTTTAAGATTAGGACGACCATTCCCCATAAAAAATAGATAGCCATACATTTGTGAGTATAAAAAGTGATGAAACTATCTTCCAGTTTCTTGTTATTGATATGTAAATCACTTTTAATTTGTAGCTGAAACCTTTAATTGGAGAATGTACCAGGTAATCCCGAAGGGTGATTTTGAAGATAAAGGTATGAACTTGTTTTGGAATTTTTTTCTATCGATCCCGTGACAACAGTTTGAGAGTTGCCAAATATATGTAGCCTGTGCTAGGTCTATTATTTTTAACCACACTAAGTACTTTGATCATTTGCATATATTAGAATATCCTATGGTAGTGAACACTGAACAATCATTGCCAAAAAGTCATTTTAATATTATGACGTATTCAATGATCAAAGGTTATATCTGTGAATCACTAAATGGTGACTGCTGTGTACTGAAACTGAATCGTTCTACTACAGTACTGTATTAATGTAGTCGGAAAGTAGACCATTTCTGTTATGTCAAGACTCATTGTATGATTATGGTTATTTTGGCAATATAGAGGAGCAATTTCAGCAAGATAATTTTGAATTTGAAGAAGATGGGTTCGAGTCGGGTTCCGGTTCCGGTTCCGGCTCTGGTTCTGGAGATTATCCTTCTGAAGGTAGGTCCTTCACCATTTATATCTAAATTTCACTATTACTTTTGCTTCATTTGCAATGACTCTGTCGGTCGCTACTCATGACTTCAGAAACTGATTCAGTTCACTTACATAAAACAGATTACTTATTGTTTAACAACACAGGTACTTGTTCCCGAGATATTTATCAGAATGTTTCTATCTTCATACAATACCAGATTTAAACTGAATGCCTTCCGTAAGGGTATAGTCTTGCAATGTCATGATTTATGCAAGAAATGTAGCTCAGAGTCTATATCTGTATGTGATTTTTCAAGTCCCAGTGATATGTCACCTGCTGAATGCCGATATTTAAATTTATGATTTCATTGGCATTGGCACAGTTTTCACTGGCATCACATGTAATGTGACGCTTTTATAGAAAGTTGTAGCATAGATCTCACGGTGGGTGTGTTTAAGGCCAAGAAAAAAAAAGAATTGTTTTCTGGTGAGTTTGCATTACTTAAATACCCCACCTCGATCTTCTTTTTTTCTCGTGTTTGTCCAGCCAATGCAGACTGCAGTCCAAGGGAAAACACAAAATAACTCTCCCTACATAATTAATTGTCACTTCAAGGAAGACAACTGTAGAACTAATCATGAACAATTAACAAAAGAATTCGCGTTGTCTCACCACTTTAGGCAACGTTTTCTGACCAGAAACAACAACTTTCTTTTGTGTGGCCATGGTGTCTAATTACCGAAAGTATGCCAATAACTTATTAAAACTAAAAGTTACAGCAATAATATTTTCAGGACAGATGCGCAATGGTATCGCAAATGTATGCACCAAGTTATAATGAATTTGAAGCTTGCATTCTTGAGATAAAGCCTTACCGAAACCATTAATTACGTTAATTGCTCATTAATATTCATGTTCATGGAATATTTACCAAAACCTAATCAGTTCTTGCCATTACCCCACGGAACACGTATGCCGAATTTCGTTTGAATTGAGTTATTTGTTTTTTAGAAAATGGTGATACACACACAGACACAGGCAGACTTTTCACCCCCTTCCTTACTGAAGGAAAAAATGTCGATAATATCGTTAACATTGTCGTATATAGCCAACTATATATGAAAGGGGTAAAATTACAATTGTTTCTGTGATCGCGCAAGTTCACTCACCGCGAAAGAAGAGTCTTCTCATAAACGGATGAATTTAAAACCACTAAATAGCAGTAATAAATTGCAAAATGTAACAATGAACGAGCTATATATTGACGCTAACGAGCTATTGGTGCTATTAAAAAGCACAACTGTGCAGTTTGTGTGCTTTTCGTAAAAAAAAAGGTTTTGCCACATGCATGATGATCCAGCAATACGCACAATCATTTTATTGTTGCTATGGGAGGTATCGTAGTTTTAGGGTGACTAGAATTTTTTCAAGTGTATCTACTTGCCTAACCCTCCATGCACGTTGTCATCTTTGCAATATATATATCTTCACTTCACAGTTGCTATGGGATTTGGTTTGGGTGTGGTTATAGACACACATGTGTATACACTTTTGGATGTTTTTCTAAGTTTCTCCCCATTCCTGTTCTTATCTTTGAAATATGCACCATCATTCACCTGCTATGGATTTGGTCTTCGATTGCTAGACATATTTGCATACACTTTTTTTTTTAAATATCCATTCACTTGCCTAGTTAATAATGCTGTTATTTTCGCAAAATATACTTTCATTTGGCTGATTTTAAAGTTTTACTCCTGCACCAACAATACCTGCCCCCCCCCCCCTGTCAGTTAAAAATGACCGGATCATAATTGGCTGAACCTATAACCCAAACAGAGCAACTTTAAATTCCACATCCTACTGTCTGCTCAAAGACAAGTGCAGTTTAACAACCGGAAGTCAGCCTCGTACTAGCCTGAATTCATTTTATGTTAGGTATATATTATCAGATTAGTAACAACGAATTTCTTTACTCACTCTATTCTGTTATACAGACTAACTTTCTCTTCGGCTTGCAATCCACAGAACCATCAACAACTGAATTCACCACACATGAAACTAGTACAGAGCAAGGGACAACGACTGGTACAGAGCAAGGGGCAACGACTGGTACAGAGCAAGGGACAACGACTGGTACAGAGCAAGGGACAACGACTGGTACAGAGCAAGGGACAACGACTGGTACAGAGCAAGGGACAACGACTGGTACAGAGCAAGGGACAACGACTAGAATCAACAAGCTTTTCTTTTACCGGAACAATCACAGGACAAGAGACAATTGGGAGTGAAGAAACTACTGAAGCTACAACAACCAATCAATACACTACCCTGGGAAATGTTATCGGGCCATTACCAGACGATGAAGATGCAACATGTAAGTTCTGTTTACCAAAGTTGTTGGATAATGTTGACTGTGCTAGTGAGCGTCGTTGGATGAGACCACACACTGTCAAGCTGATTCAACAACAGACACAGTTTATAAACTACAGAGGCTGTCGCTACCTTTCATTTATAATTACGATTAATAACTAACTATAGCAATTATATATATATATATATATATATATATATATATATATATATATATATATATATATATATATATATATATATATATATATAAGTAAACCCTCACCCACTCATTTCTGACAGCCTCAATAAATGTCATTGATATCTAGATATGCGGGTGATACAAAAGCTTTACCATTGTCACAATAACAATAACAAGTGTGTTTCAATGATTTGTTTCAATCTACTAAGAATTACTTAAAATCTGAATTTTGCCTTATTTATTTAGATGGGAATTAAGTATTTTCTTCAATATATATATATATTTTTTAAATCATTCACTTTGTATAATTGAATATAGACGAGTCTCCACCTGAGAAAACATACTACTATGGCATGGAATTAGCTGTGTCAACTGATACATATGAGTCTGAGGGTGACTTTATTGAGGAATTCGAAAACACAGTTAAGTTTCGTCCACTTTGTATAAATTCTTTTGGAGATGTTACTTTTGCTTGAAGACAGAAACACGCGCATGCATGCAGACACACATGCAGACACACGCACACACACACACACATCCGTACACACGTGTACATTGTGATCTACGTAAGGGAGCCTTCAGTAATTACGAGGTGGTGGGCCGGGGGATTTGGGGAGGGTCATGTTTTAGAAACCTGTCCAAGGGGAGGGTGACATTTTTCGTTTGATGACCTACCTGGATTGTACTTGTTACCATACAGTGAGAAGATAAAATTCTTGTAAAATGCACTCTGCACTATTTCAAACAAAGTCTACAATTATGAGAGAAACAACACACATCCCTTCAAACTAAGGCTCATATTTAGCTAATTGCATGTAGTTACAATTTACTGTTTTCCACATGCCAAACAAGTCCTAATGACATCTTGTGTAGCTTGGCTGTTTGGGAATATGTCATGTGACAGAGGACAAGCTGCACAGTGCTCATTGTGTTAAAATACATATACATTGCCATACGTTGAAGCGCAAAATGTGCATATGAGCAATATACGTGATTTCTATGAGTAGATTGATTTGTATCACATACACACTGAAACCATGTCACTAGGCCAGTGGCTTCAATATCTTGTCTCATGAGAATGTCCATCGAGCAGAAAATAGTGTAGAATATTTTATTTTCGCTTGAATTACCGTTGAAAACGGTAATAAACATATTTTAGAATTTCACAGGTAATTTATTTTGTACTCTGTCTTATTTAGTTACATGAAAAGTGAAAGAAAAAATAGTTTTCACTTGAACTGAAGTTTCAGATAAATAGTGTTTTCCAAACATAGCTAATTAAATACCCTGCATTTGGCTTGTCAACACAACCTGTAAATGTGTAAAGTGCACTGTTATAATATTGTTGATAATTTTAGTCCAGACTAAAATTCACTTGTCAAAAATAACAATGCAGTTTGTACATATACAGGCTGTGTTTACAAGCGTTTACCAAACACAGGAGTGTTATGGTCAGATTTTAGAACTTGGGATTGGGGGAGGGTCACATTTTACAACTCAGACAATACTCTAAATCCCCCCCGGCCCACCCCACCCCCTCGTAATTACTGAAGGCTCTCTAAATGTGTACATGTGTTTTATGTATACTACCATACACCTCATGTTATAACACATCAGAAATGGTCAGCAACATACATACATACATACATACATACATACATACATACATACATACATACATACACCCATACATACATACATACATACATACATACATACATACATACATACATACATACATACACACACATACACACATACATACATACATACATACATACACCCATACATACATACATACATACATACATACATACATACATACATACATACATACATACATACATACATACATACACACACACATATACATACATACATACATACATACATACATACATACATACATACATACATACATACATACATACATAACAGGAATGAATTGCCAATTTACAATGACGTCACTCGGTAGTAGTAGACGTCACGGTAAAGACGTCATTCTAAACCATGCCACTTTTCCTTATTGTAGATTTGTCCATACTACAAGGATGTATTGGAAGACCCTACAGAATTTATCAGATGTGATGCAACTACGGTGCCTGACATGTATGTGGTTTACCACTTTACTTTGAAAATGTGTTTAAGTATATACATTAGGTTTTAAAATCAAAGCATAAAGTAACATACGGGTGAAAGAGGCAGTATGTTGTGTATAATCTAAATGTCGTATGACTGCCTTTTCATTCTTGTGCATTTACACTGTGCACACATGCATTATAACTATACTAACTGTTGGGAAGTCAGCAACATGCACTGTGAAAATATATAAAAGAGCTTTGAAAACTGGGTGAAGTTTTTTATTCACTTGACTTTTTTTGTCAACAATCTGACGAGTTTAAAATGTATTTATTATTCAGGGCTCTGACCACTGTGGTCTTGGTTCAGGTTTTATAAGAAACCCATTAAATAGCTAACTTAGTTTCATTCATTAAATGTTGTTTTTCTTAAATGGCGACTAATTTCAATCTTGCGAGAAAATCGCAATTATTGTTAAGCCTGGGAGGAACAATATAATATAATTAATTTCGTACAAAAGATAGTGTTTTACATAATCATAGGTTCCAAAGAGTAGTCGAAGTATTCAGTATATATATGCAGTATTATATTTATTCGATCTTCCTCATTGAACATTTCAAACACGTGTTGTTTTCTTTAAAGCAGTCAAGTTTCTCGTATCAAGTTGAGTTCATCCGACTCATCAGTAAATATAAGTCAAGTGTTGGTTGAATATGAAATTGTGTATGATGCTCGAAGCGACGTTGCTGATCTAGAAGCCGATGAACTTTACAACCAAACTGGCATACGGGAGGATGTCGCTAATGACACGCTTGGTGGAAACTTTGTCGTCACAGGACAGCCTTGTGATGGAGATTTCAGCTGTGGGGGTAAGTGTTTTAGTTTACTGAACATTGATCTTCCTTATGCAACGATCAGGCCAAGTTTTACACGATCAAACACACAAAAATCTAGGATTTATTTTCTTGTTCTAGTTCTATGTCACAATAATGCATGTATATGACTTGCCATTGATGCTGTGGTGCTCTAGATACGAGTCAAAATGTTCAAATCGTCATTATTTCTCCATTTATACATAGGTAGCATTATTGAATCATTCTTCAGTAGTTTTGCTTCATTCAGCCTGAAAATACTCTTTATATGTAGGTTTTGTCTGTAGTCGTCTTCAATTCATGCTGACAAGGCACATTGTCTCTCACACTTTCGGCTAAACGAAGAAAATAACGGGTATGATATCTCGAGTCATAACTGTTACTGTACAGTGTACATGTAGTTATTTGTATGAATACAAAATTTTGCCTACTAAATATGAAAGTCCCTTTGTCAAACTCAAGTTAAGAATAATAGAGTGTACAGCCACATAACGTCAATTATGTAAATAAAAAACTGAATAATATTATACTGACAGAGCTATATCTTCTGGTTTCATATGTGATCTGTCCATTCTAAGTTCATCACCCTATACACACACACACACACACACACACACACACACACACACACACACACAATGCAGTCTTTTAGTTTCGACAATCTGGGGTATTTCGTCTCACCTGATAAAGTCATCTAAACGACACACAATAACGCCAGAACAACAATTTCTCGGTCGGACGAGTATTGAACGAAATTCTATATTGTATTGTCAATGTAGAGGAGCAAGTCGATTGGTGTGAAACTGCTGTTTGTGAAGACCCTTCTATGATCCAAGAAGATACAGGAGATGGATGTGTTTGTCAGTCCAAGTGTAAGCATAACTATTGCTACAATGATGGTATGTGTGAACATCAGGAGAGTGGAATTATATGCTGGTAAGGAGATTTATATTAGTTAGCCTAAAACTATGTATTTTGTTGATTTGGGCTGTTAGGCCAAAACAATTGTTTCTGGTTAGGATATTATGTCTAAAGTGGTGCGTTGACGCGATTTTAAAAAAATATTCTCAACAAACCTGTCACTCAATCTACTTCATGTATTTATGGCGGTAACTATTCTTTTGATTTAGTACTTTAGAGCAAGTGTGTGTGTGATAGTTCAAGATTGGCTCTGCAGTTGTCTTCACTGAAGTAGGGTGGGTTATTTTTGTGTTTCCTCTTCGGATCTTCAGACTGCATGGGCTGGACAAACAGAAAAAAAAGACCGACGCGACTATATATCACTTAAATATCTCCGCGTCAGTCTTTTCTTTTTCTAGATCTTGAGGAAATAAAAAATAACCCTCCCTACTTCAGTGAAGACAACTGCAGAGCCAGTCATGAACAAGCAGATGGCATCTGTCCCACATACACACTTGCTCTAAAAGTATTAGATAAAAAGAACAGTAACTGCCATAAATAGTAGACTGAGTGACAGGTTTGTTGAGAATAAAACAAATCAGGTCGTCGCATCATTTTAGACAAACTGTCCTGACCAAAAAACAATTCTCTCTTTTTTGGCCTTAACGTCGTACAGCTCTACTTTCCTTGTTGATTTGAACTCAGATCATTCTAGTGGTCTGAGATTCTAATGATGTAGTGACACTACTGACATCATCTCACATCTGGCACACAGTAGGTAGATTTAAAAACCATGAAATTTCGCCTGCTTTCTGGCCGATGCTTCATTGAAGTAAAATATTGAAAACAAAAATTACATGCTGCGAATTGTGGGTAATAACCCAAATCAACGACAAACATGGAATCTGCACGTTAATATTAATCAAGGGTCAAACACTGAAGTAAATTCAAACCTCTTCACAAGTATTCATCTCGGCCAATGTGCCATTATTCCCTGACCAAATAACCATTCATTTACCCTCGAAGGTAACTTCGGAAAACCAAAGCTTGAAGTGCAGTTTAAAATTCAATAACACTATTTTATCAAAATGATACAATGCCACGAGTACAAGATTCGCAAAAAATAAATTTTCCGTGTAGCAACTCCAAATTGAATGGGGTTTTAACTTTTATTCATATTTATTTATTTAATGTACCTTAACTTGTTTTTCTTTAGAACTTTTACTAAACAGTATTCGCTTGGACGACGATGGTTTAGTGACTATGCCAAGTATAGTGCGCTTCGGATATATCTGAGATCACTGTAGTGGTCTGAGGACATATTTAGTTATGCAGATAAAACAAATATGGGCTATCAAAGTCTGATTTTCATAAATCAGCTTATTTTCAGTATCAGAAACAAAAAATTGTGCAAAGTGCGCTTGTCAAATTATATACATGTATTACTTTCTTATCTTCGCACACAGCTGATAGACCAAGTAATAACGCTCGAATCACTCTCATATCTCGTATCCGACACAACTTCTGTATGTACGTACCAGGATCACACTTGAACTTTAGGGAATTAGCTCAGACTATACACAGTTGTGTTTAAAGATCTACACTGGAAATCAAGGCAAACACCCAGCATAGTGCCTCGTTCATTGACTTCCCGCGAAGCCAAGTCCTCTTACCAAAAAACTGAGTGCCTGTCAGTTCCAAGTGTTCTTTATTGTGACGTCCTCAAAGTCTAAATTTACATAACGCATGGCCAATGGCCAAATAATTATTTCTGGGCGTGATCATGCCCTAAAAGTATTCCCAAAACATTGATGAATGATCACTATGAATCCTAGATATTTATGAAATGCAGACTGTCGTCTCATGTATTCGAGTATGCTTGGAATCCTGTGTGGTCTGAATCCAATATCCTTGAGACAGTCTTTTGACCTTTCAGTCAAACTAGGACATGCGATGTTGTTAAAATATTAAGTTTACTGAAAATATAAATATGTCATCTGTGACACATGTACACACACGTCAAAACATCAAATGCTAATTACTTTTCAGGTGTTCATCAGACGGATACCGAAAGTATTACGGTGAACAATGCGAACACTATATGTTCATCAGTTACATTATTTTGGTCACAAGCCTATTTTTGGCAGCAATAGCCATTACCGTGCTTTTGTTATGTGTATGGTATGCGAAGAAAAGAAAACGAACAAATGATGAAACAACAGAAAGAAAATACAAAAGGTTTAGCTCTTATGGAGGATTGGAAAACGGGTAAGAATCTCAATGTTTTGGCCTGCTTTATTTTGTTTGTTTCGTTTTGGGTTTTTTGCTGTTTTTTTTTTATTCTTTTTTGTTTTAGGGGTTTGTTTTGGTTTGTTCACTAATAATATCAAATAAAAGATGTACAATTATAATGTTGGATGGATGGATTTTTTTCCCAATTTATCAAATTTTAATTGTTTCAATGATGTCTTCGTAATGGATCAATTTTTGGGGCATGAAGAATGAAATAATTACTTCAAAAGTTACAATAAAAGTAGTGAATTCAGTTTCCGAAATAACTTAAAAACTAGTAGTAATAAAGTTACCACACTGGAATAGCTATCTAGCTAGTTTTGAAGCGTTCGGCCAAATCTCTCAGACGGCTTCAGCTTAATCATGTATTACCCCGTTTGGTCAGGTGACCTCCTCTTTGAGTCACGTGACAGTAGACTATTTTGAAACTCTAAATGTGAGAAGTATTTTGCATAAAGTAAACACAAAAACTCTTTCCATTTGTATAAAAAGCGAATCGAATAATGACTGACTTGTGAAGAAAGTTATACAAACAACTGCGACAGTCCCTTCGGAGATTTTTTCTCTGTTTTTTCGTCTCATAAATCTTGTAATGTTTTGAGGTTGTAATTCTCTTTCATTTGATGGAAGAATATGACACAGTAGACTTCGAAGTTATTTTTTTATTTTCCCAGTTATCAATAGTCCTCCAAGGTACCCGACTGTTTGGTGACCACTCACTTACATTATCATTTCACATACGAGACCACGTACGCACAGTTGTAATAATCCGTAATAATTAGTATAATACAAACTTAAATAAATGTCGTTTGCATCTCGCAGTGATTTTGATAAGACATCCACGTCAACTATCGTGTATGACAACAACGCCTTTCAATCTTGGAACGACGAGGTTATTTTCCTACCTGATAATGACACACAGCCTACCAAGCACCTCTGGGATGAGAACAAGTTCAGTACACTCGAGACAAAACTGAGTGGTGACCGCAACAGTTTCTGGCATGAAACTTATCAGAGTGCATGGCAATCTGATTCATTTAGACCAAAGTCAGAGAGTCAAGACAACACGAGCTATGTTGATATGTTTGACCCAATATCACTGATGGTTTATGATGTTTCTCGTGGCTCCCAACGAAGTGGTACAGATGAGAGAGAGAAACAATGCAAAGCTAAGGCGAAATCGAAGAAGGCAGAAGTACAAGATGACTGGAGGAAATACTACCCATTTGGAACACCTGAGAATGAGAGACGGGAATTGCAGGAAGATGTTCTTAACCTAGATGAAGAGTTTGTCTACGTGAGTTAATTATAATTGTTTTATTCTTTAAAAAATACTTTTCCATATCTTGCATATCTACATCTCTCTCTCTCTCTCTCTCTCTCTCTCTCTCTCTCTCTCTCTCTCGATCTCTCGATCTCTCTCTCTCTCTCTCTCGCTCTCGCTCTCGCTCTCTCTCTCTCTCTCTCTCTCTCTCTCTCTCTCTCTCTCTCTCTCTCTCTCTCTCTCTCTCTCTCTCGCTCTCGCTCTCGCTCTCTTTCTCCCCCAAACTCTATTGTGTATGTATGTATGTGTGTATGTATGTATGTATGTATGTATGTATGTATGTATGTATGTATGTATGTATGTATGTATGTATGTATGTATGTATGTATGTATGTATGTATGTATTTCTTGTATGTATGTATGTATGTATGTATGTATGTATGTATGTATGTATGTATGTATGTATTTCTTGTATGTATGTATGTATGTATGTATGTATGTATGTATGTATGTATGTATGTATGTATGTATGTATGTATGTGTGTGTGTGTGTGTGTATGTATGTATGTATGTATGTATGTATGTATGTATGTATGTATGTATGTATATAGGTGTATGTGTGTGTATGTATGTGTGTGTTCATGAAATCATAATATACATGTATATAGTTATGAATATCATGGAGTATAGATATCAACATTTCATTAGTTCGTTTTTTCTTCTTTATGAAGTTGATATGTTTATCCCAATATTCATTATAATTGCAGTTTTCGTCCAAGCAATCAGAGATTCATTCATTCAGAGAGTCTCAGTCCTCAGTCATGAATGAGGTTAGTATCTTGTAAAATGTCAATCTTGTAAGAAGTACAGTTGAAAACCTGGCTTTTCTTGACATATAGAATATTATACCACTGTAGTAAAGTAGCTATGCTATAGTTGTCTCTAATACAGTGGTCTTTTCATGGTATTCATTTGTCTGATTGGACAGATCAGATAATAGTACACATACACAAAACACGGTGAGACATAGAGGTAATAAAACATGATTTGCTGAAGATCTCAAAGACTGGATATAATAACAGTGTTGTTGTTGTTGTTGTTTTTGTTGTTGTTGTTATTGTTGTTGTTGTTGTTGTTGTTGTTGTTAAGCTTGTTGTTGTTTTAATCCAAAACTCGCGGAATATTGAGACAATGTTATATATCCTACTGTTAAACGTACACCTCAACCACACTCGTTTAGAAGCCCGCCCTCTCAGTTGTATTAAACCGTTTCTCTGTTTTTCATCTTTCAGTTTGACGTAGAAGATGATCTGTATTAAAAGAGAAGTTGGATAACAGAAATGACGACACAGATATCAGTTTCTACTAACCCAATGATCGGTATTGGGATTTCTCGACAACTTGTTTATAAATTAATGAACGTTATCAACTTCTATATCGAGATAAAAGTGTTTAGAGCTTCATAAGCTGCAACTGTAGCGTTTCTTGAAACAGTAGTTTTATCAGATTTAATGAGTTCCTTATATTATATATCTTACACCTAACCCTGAACAGTACTAGTATTGAATCACATGTTGGTAAATCATAACATCATACACCGTGATTAGTATTGAATCATCTGGTAGGTAAACATAACATCATACACCGTGAATAGTACTGAATCACCTGGTAGGTAAATCATAACATTATACACCGTGAATAGTACTGAATCACCTGGTAGGTAAACATATTTGTGTAGCTGTACAATATAAATAAATCCAGTCAAATTGACGGATCCAAAAATCCGCACCCCCAATGCGATCACGAGTTCACCCTATTACTGTACTACTATGGATAAACGACCGCCTAATTAAAATATACATTGTGTAATGATTCCTATTGTAACAAATTCCAGTGGATATTTTCTTGGTTGTCTGATTGATAAAATGATACCACAGTTAAAGCGAGTACAGGGTTAAGTACAATCTAAGAGTATACAGATAAAGTCAGAACTATTTGTCATTTCAGTCAACGTAAATAGAAACGTTCTCACACGGCAATATGCTAAAATCAGAAATGTCAACTTAGGATGGGTAAGTGTAACTCTAAATGAAAATTGATAACTTTATCTACTTACAGTCTCAGAAGTACCTTTTATGATCAAAAATGTTCATTTAGATTAAATGACTTACAAAGCTTATAACGCACGAGTCTTGCTGCTAGACGTTCGGGCTTTCTTTCGATACTGTAAGCGAACAAAGTTCGCAGTGAGGGCTTGCACTTGGATGTTCCATCCTCAATAGCGATGTTAGGGCGTGTGTCGTATTGTATCGGAAGAACGTCCGAGGTCAAGCAGATAGACTAATAACGCACGATCTGTGAAGCGTTAAGTATGCGCGTTATAACATTTTTAAGTCAATAACGTTTTTATTTTTATTTTTATTTTAAAAGGAATAACTCTTTGAAACCTAATATTTACGTACATTCTCAGAATTGTGTTTTAATTATAGTTCTTTCACTTGATTAAAAAAGGTAACAAGTCTTGCAAAGGCTAGCTTAGACATACTATATCAGAAATAGCTTTATTTTCAAGAATGGAGACAGTATATTATTCTTAAACCTTAATCTTAATAAAAATAATCACAATGGGTTCTTTCTCGGTGTGTGTGTGTGTGTGTGTGTGTGTGTGTGTGTGTAAATAACTTAAAGTCAAAAGCCGCTGAACCGATTGTCATGATATCTGGTGGGTATATTACCTTGGGTGTTCTAGTTGGGAAATTGTCTTGAGTCCCATCCTTGAAAATGAATAAATAAAACATCCAAAAGGTGAATGCAAATATGACTAGCAACAAGACTATGTCATGGCAACAGTCAAATGCATGATATAATATATGGTAAAGGTAAGAACAGGCCTAGGGTTGGATACATAAACAAACAAAATGTATAGTTGGGCTTCAGTTGCGCTACCTTAACAAACATTTATTGTATTCTTTGAACAGAAAATATGGGGGCGCCATACTTGTTTTTTTTTTGTGTAAAAATGCTGAACGTACAACGTGCACCCCTGAATTTTTTTTATATGAAAATTAATTTTCTTCTCTACATTTCAATATAAATATAATTGGTGCATTTTCCATATTAATAGCTTTTTACCTCATCCAATCTCACCATGTGAGGGCGCCATACCACGGTAACCACGGTAAAGCTCTTCTCGCACCCTTGTCAGAGGCAAGTTAGTAATGATTCACATAGCTAGGTATTGTGACAAATTTTCTGTCACACTCACCGTAGTTGGGAGTTTGCATATACGAATGGCCCAGTTGAACCATAGACAGTGCCTATGGTTGAACACATTCACTAGTTTGGTAGGAGGTTGCCCATCACTTATTCATTACAATTAACCTTTTCCTGTTCCTCTTGTTTTATTTTAAAATGAAAGCTGTGTTTGAAAAATCATGAAAAATGTAGTGCAAAATCACTATGGCAACTTTTTTTTTAAAATCCTATTAATGTAAAACTATGAACACTGTGTGGTTCTATGTGCAGTTGCGTTTTCTTTGTACCATTTTAGTATGTTATACACCTCACTGTGATCTTCCAAAAAATTATATTGTATGTTAAAAAACTCTTTAAATGACTGTAATTGTCACAATTTACCAACATTTGAAATCACAGTTGTCTTGTTTCGTTTCGCCGAATACCATATAAGCCCTAAATAATAGGTTAATATTTGCATATGAATAAATGGTTCACAAGCATAACTTTTGACCTTCGGTCACATGTCACGTGAGCAATGGCACCGACTTGGTTTCAGACTGTTGTCGATGCAACTTTGGAGTATGATACACCAAAGATCGTCCATATCAAGAGTAAAAAAGTTGGCGCCATAAACAGGTTGATTCAGCTAGCAATTATTGGCTACATCTTTGGGTAGGTAGATATTCTGTGTGTATATCGGCGATAAACATTGATGGTCTGTTCCTACAAGCAGTAAGTTACTTCCGCATTGACTATAGTCACTCATAGAAGCCAGTTAACCCAGAATATAACGTTGACTGCCTTGACAAAATCTTACTAACACTGCTACATTTTATCGTCTGGCTCTACACAAATATTTCTAACACTGCTATATTTTATCGTCTGGCTCTACACAACTTCTTTCTAACACTCTTGTATGTGATCAGTAACAATTGTACTTAAATTGTCATTTTAAGTCGTGCTAGACGATAATATTTACAATTTTGGTGAGATTTTGTCGAGCATGACGATGATATGTAGCTATGCGGCTATTAAAGATATTTATCTAGGCAGTCCACTGGTTAACAGGCTTCTGTTGTAGGACTGTTGGTGATCTCGGTAAACGACGTGGTTTGTTCAATACGAAGCTATTAGGACAAACAGAAATATTGTGTAGTTTCGATCCCAGTTTAAACCGCAAACCTTAAACATGTTTAACACTCGAAAAGGTGAAAATTAAGGATCTATCAACTCGTAAATGTTCAAGTTCATGTCAAATTATCTTTGTTTATCATTTTAAACAGCCCATTCCAGAGAAACCAGGTCTTTTCAGACAATACAATACAATACAATACAACACAATACAATACAGCACAATACAATACAATACAATACAATACAATACAATACAATACAATACAATACAATACAATACAATACAATACAATACAATACAATACAATACAATACAATACAATACAATACAATACAATACAATACAATACAATACAATACAATACAATACACTCTGGATATTGTGATCGTGTGCTTCACATATAATTTTCTATACATCATCAAACTAGCACATACAGATTGTGACCAACGAATATTTTGTATTAGGGTTGAAGCACTTTCTCAACAACTACAGATGGGAGAAAGATAGAAGTAAAAAGAAAACCTGCCCTACCTACCTTACAATTTGTCATATCACTTTTGACTGAAGAAGTCATATTACTCCTGATACTACGGCTAACTAGTGGAAAATGAAAACCCCGCCTCTTTTCGCTATGTGTGTAATCGGAACCATTAACTTTTGTATGTGGCCTTAATATATATCGTCATACCCTGCCCTTGTAGGTATGTAATAGTGTACCAGAAGGGTTACCAAGACTTTGATGACGTAGTGAGTTCCGTGACAACCAAAGTCAAAGGAGTGTCCTATACCAATTTATCTGCAGTTGATCCTGGCATGTTGACAGTAAATGACACTACACCTTATGACAGACTATGGGACGTTGCTGATTATGTTATTCCTCCACAAGTAGGTTTGACTTGTTTACCAGGTTTCATATTAAGTGTGCGTGTGTATGTATGTATGTATGTATGTATGTATGTATGTATGTATGTATGTATGTATGTATGTATGTATGTATGTGTGTGTGTGTGTATGTATGTATGTATGTATGTATGTATGTATGTGTGTGAGTGCGTCTGTCTGTCTGTGTGTATGTCTGTGTCTCTCTGTGTGTGCGTCTGTGTCTGTCTGTCTTTGTGTCTGTCTGTGTGTGCATGCGTGTGTGAGTGCGCAATCAAATGAAATTGAGGAAAGAAAGTGTCGTTAACATTTTATTCCCAATCTTAACGCTCTAACTGCTCCAAATATTACGTTCTGTTTGAAGTTGAAATGTTCTCCAATCTTAACCATAATGCCCTGGTTGTATTGCTATCACTGAGAATAGAACTGTGAGTAAAAGATATACTGATCATGAACACATACAGGAATAGTGATATCTAGTTGCAGAAAATTAGTTTAGTTCAGCTACTTAGAAATTGTAACTTTGTCAATTATTAGTTCCCCAATCATTAACATATGCAAAATCTGCAAGAGCCCATTGACAAAAATCAGAACATCGTCTGATTTTACTAACAATTGCTACATCAGGCATGACTCAAAATTTTACTAACTTTGCTAAATGGGAACATCTCATCCATTCGAACATTCGATCTTTATTCACCACCAGTCTATGCAATCATTAATTTATTCATCTATGAATTTCTCTTCAGATGCAAAACTCATTCTTTGTAATGACCAATATGATTATAACAACTGACCAGACTCAGGGTACCTGTCCTGAGGTAGGTTTATTGATTTATCAAAAAGTTTTTGATTTTTGGTACATCTTATTCTAATTAACGTAATATTGCTCAGCTGGATTTCTAAAGGATGAGACTTGGTGTGGTTTAAGTGGCCATCTAATGAGATAAGATAGATTTGTAATTAATTAAACAACTTTACAGTGTTTTTCTACTGGTCAAAAAAAGAATGTAAACAGCAGGATCAAAGTCCGCATTTGTAAAAACAAACAAACAAACAAACAAACAAACAAACAAACAAACAGAACAAAAAGCAACAAAAAACACCCGGGTATACAAAATATTCAAGTAATCAAACTATGCATGGTGATAGGGGAAACGACATCTGTAAGCGCATACCGGAAGTGACGTAGTGATAATCTATATTCATCAACTTTATATCTTGACGCTCAATACTAAGCTTTATGCACATTTATAGTTTTCTGTGAGATACAAATACGAACTTCGTCTATGTTATAATTTTACACATTTTCTTTTTCAAGTAGAAAAAATATAATAATTATGATAATTGATATTGAATATTCCTGGATTCTTGGTTCATAGTTGCAAATGAATATTTCTTCTCACATAGTCAAAATTACTCATTTTTTGTTGATGCCCCGTCAGTATCATCAGGGTGTAGAACAATAAAAAAGCACAGTAGAGCTGTTAATTCATTAAAAGTCCACACATTTCTCAGACATTTTAACAGATGGCCTGTTGCCATGGTGACCAAGAAAACTCCATGAGCTACTGCACCGTCAATAATACAAGCAAACGAAATTATGTTGACCAAAAATGTTTATAAGCTTGATAGATCAAATGATTTACATAGGTTATAACGCACAAGTAGTTCAAAGTATTCAGCATATTGATCTTTTGATCTGTCTTGGTCGACGATCCTGATCAGAATGACAAATTACATAGTTACAGCTGACCACTAGGTGGCGGTATGATCAGCCAATTGCAGATGTCAGGTAGTTCGATGGCCCTTCCCTAGTAATACTAGTAGTAGTATATTAAATCTTGGGATTACAACGTCCGATGTTGATAGCCTCTCTGATCTTTCTCGAGCAATCATGTTGGGATGTATCAATAATGTAAAAATAGTCCCAGTCGATGTTTTCATTGTAACTACGGGAGTGTTCAGCTTAAACTGATACCACAGATTGTATTTGTAATTCAATGAGTAACTTTATTTCATAAAGTATGTACACTGCTCAGGATTATGGAAATATAATCAACATTACATTAAATTGTCAGGTGTGAAAGATGACTTTACACACCTAATCAACGCCTGTCATTTTTATGCTTCAAATGACATTTGTCCATAATCCTACAAGTTAGAGAAAATCAATATTTATAATAGAGTTTATCCTTTTTCTCATCAATTGTACAAACCGTGTTTAAATTGCTTACAGGACCCAGGGATGTTTGGTGCTAATTGCACAAGTGATGACAATTGTCAACATGGAGTTCCAATACCAAATGGGAACGGTGAGAATCGACTAAAAACAGTAATATCCTTACCATAAATATTAACATTAATCAAATTGCTATTATGAATCTAAATCTTATCTGTAGTAATACTGCTAATCGTAGGCGAATTAATAGACAAGTTAGTATTACATGTTTTACTATTTAACTGACTATCACTGTGCATTACACATGAAGGGCTAGTGTGTCCTGGCTTGTTACATAAACGACATACTGGTTCACCTGATCTGATCTGTTGACCACCAGAAGTTGGCCCATTTCTATTCGCAAGTTCTCGGGGTTTGTAAGCGGTCTGCCTTAATACCGCATGACTTGAGAAGCGTTGGTCGTCCTTGTTTTGTGCTGTCAGTATCGTTGACATAAGGTGTTGATGTAGACGGGTATTGAACTTGAGTGGGTCAGTAAGAGAGTCACGTGTGCTGAAGAATGTCACGGTCCCTGGTCCCTGGATCTGACGTCGATTTTTTCACAGTGTCCCCTGTTGACTCCTGACCAATCAAATACCGTACCATTTCTGCTAAACGTCACGTGCAAAAGTCACCGCATCTCTGAAGTTAGTTGGATCTTTGAGAATAACTGGTCCAAGTAACGAACGTCTCACCCCCTGCAAAAATTACCCAAAATGTCCTCGCCATTAACATCTCGACCATACAGACAAAATACGTCCCTGACACGAGACGTATATTGTTCAATATTCTCATCGCCACTTTGTTTGATTCTCTGTAATTCCTGGTCTACTTTCCATCTTGGACCCCCCCCCCCCCTTGTTGACCCGCTTTTCGTGCAGTTTATCGAAATATAGTGTTTAAAAGGGGAAGTATTCACTCGCACTGCTGCTTCAATCGTCAGTCTGTTCCATTTGAGATTAAAACATTGAATTAGCCTGTCAACCAGTTTCATCGCAAACCAGTCTTGAGGTACTGTACCGTCTTGGACTATGTGTAGAATTGAACTCACAACGAAACGTTCATATCTGCTTTCAGCGAACGCCAAGCTAACGACTTGGTTGATTTTATTACATGACCAATCTCCTTTAAGATACGTCGTGCCGTTCCACCCTCACCGGCCTCCTCTCACCTGGGAGGCCCGGGGTTGACCTATGTGTGAGGGCGCCCGTCACGGCGTACCTTACAGACTACTTTCTAATAAGATGGGCGCAAAACCCACTTAAAATACATTTCGAAGTTTAAATAAATATCTATTCTTAGTGTATGACGTATTATTAAGTCTTATGAAAGACATCATCTGGGGTTCAATATCCAATCACCATGTCTGGATTAGTAATAAAAGTTCATATCTCAAAGACCATAACACAGAACAATGAAATCATACGATGAAGTTCTAAAATTAACACATCACGTCATATTAAACTTGCGGATAATTCAATCGTACCTGGTACAAACCGTTACCCATCATAAATATGTCATTATGTTTGCCCAATTACATGATCATGAGCATCAGTGCCATGCTCCAATACATAACATTTCTTGACCTTTAGCCAAGATTGCCAAAATAGTAGAATTTAGACCTAATTCCGAAATACGCGATGTTTATTGAAATATGGAAGACTTATGTTGTTACATAGACAGAATATCACTGTATTGCATAAAGTTTAAATACACTTTTAACTTCACTTTAGAGTTATAACGAAAGTTACAATGTACCAATATCCTGAATGGAATGAATTTAGCTCTGAGTCAGGTAATATATGCATGTTGTACAGTTTATTGAAACTAATTCCAAACACATCAAATACATTCATAATATCTTTATATTATCACTACCACTATCACCAGGAGTACAAACTGGCAGATGTTTACCTAATCCAGACTATGGAGACGTCAAAACATGTGAAATATTAGCGTGGTGTCCCGTTGAGAAAGACATCAAACCTGGACCAAGGTCTGTCTGTCTGTCTGTCTGTCTGTCTGTCTGTCTGTCTGTCTGTCTGTCTGTCTGTCTGTCTGTCTGTCTGTCTGTCTGTCTGTCTGTCTGTCTGTCTGTCTGCCTGCCTGCCTGCCTGCCTGCCTGCCTGCCTGCCTGCCTGCCTGCCTGCCTGTCTGCCTGTCTGTCTGTCTGTCTGTCTGTCTGTCTGTCTGTCTGTCTGTCTGTCTGTCTGTCTGTCTGACTGTGTCTGTCTGTCTGTCTGTCTGTCTGTCTGTCTGTCTGTCTGTCTGTCTGTCTGCCTGCCTGCCTGCCTGCCTGCTTGCCTGTCTGTCTGTCTATATATAGTATCAAACTCGTAGAATAGAGTGCTCTATGCTTGGGTAAGCAGGGCGGGAATAATCAAAGTAAGTTGGTTGGAACTTGAGGTGCTTGGTTGTAACTCCGAGTTTCACGCTCAATGCGTTCATCAGACATCCACTCATTGTCTGATGAACGCATTGAGCGTGAAACTCGGAGTTACAACCAAGCACCTCGAGTTCCAACCAACTTACTTTGATTATATATATATATATATATATATATATATATATATATATATATATATATATATATATATATATATATATATATATATCTGCCTATCTATCTATCTATCTATCTATCTATCTATCTATCTATCTATCTATCTATCTATCTATCTATCTATCTATCTATCTATCTATCTATCTATCTATCTATCCGACTGTCTATATGTCTTTATTTATGAATATGTTTCTTGCATTATATTCTGAAGACTCTATTTTCTCTTCCAAAGCCTTTGTAGTCTTGTTGTATACATAATATAGATATTGTAGTTTATTCATCACATCTCCACATCCACTCTTCCACTTTCTACTCTGTTCTCTGAACATTTCATTCTTTTTTCTAAATTCTAGTCAGTCCTATTATCATGTTACCACTCATACTCATACTATATATTTGTTCTCCATAGAATAGATAAACCAGTACTATATGAAGCTTCAAACTTTACAGTGCTCATCAAAAATAGTATCTCATTTCCAAAGTTTAATTTTCAAAAGTAAGTAAAGTTTATTTAACTGACTCTATTTTTCAATTAAGTATTTACACCTGGTTATGTTCAAAGTTAGACTGTACAGTTAATATTGTATTGTCTGATTGAAATTGACATAAGAACATAGATCTCGGTTAACCTAATAGATATGATTAACATGTTATGAGACAGTCACTGTAAGTCGTGGTCGTAGGCGGCGCTCTATTAGTCTTAGCTCAAAGGTATTAATGACTAAGAATTCATGAAGCTTATTCTAACAAGACATTAGGTCCATTTAAGTTGATGCAGGTAATTTATTTGATAGGTGTACCAGCCGTGTATTTATCATATCTAACAGTAATCCCGCATTTTCTGACGTACCTTTTTGAGAGAGAGAGAGAGAGAGAGAGAGAGAGAGAGAGAGAGAGAGAGAGAGAGAGAGAGAGAGAGAGAGAGAGAGAGAGAGAGAGAGAGAGAGAGAGAGAGAGAGAGAGAGAGAGAGAGAGAGAGAGAGAGAGAGAGAGAGAGAGAGAGAGAGACGGGGGGAGAGAGAGAGAGAGAGAGAGAGAGAGAGAGAGAGAGAGAGAGAGAGAGAGAGAGAGAGAGAGAGAGAGAGAGAGAGAGAGAGAGAGAGAGAGAGAGAGAGAGAGAGAGAGAGAGAGAGAGAGAGAGAGAGAGAGAGAGAGAGAGAGAGAGAGAGAGAGAGAGAGAGAGAGAGAGAGAGAGAGAGAGAGAGAGAGAGAGAGAGAGAGAGAGAGAGAGAGAGACGGGGGGGGGGGAGAGAGCGAACAGAAATAAATATGACTGTAACATTGTCCAAATGTCCCCTCCCCCATACTTGAAGTATTTATGAGTTACCTATTAATTCAATCATTTCGATAAAACAAACAAAATATACTTTTATCCCATAAAATATGCTAATAAAACCATTACTGATACCATTATCTATACAAGTGCTAATTGTAGGTGGTCACAAATATATGTCACAGCAGGTAGTACATCTAAACTGTGTGTGTTTCACAGACGAAATATATTGGACAGCAGTAACCAATCGTTTCTGAGGGACTGTCGCTACAAGTCCAGCGATGAAGATTTACAATTTTGTCCAATATTTCGACTTGGGGATATAGTAACTGAAGCTGGTCAAGATTTCGAGACATTGGCATTTGAGGTGATTGCAGGTCTGACCTAAATATACTACTACGGAAAGCAAACTATCGGCTAATTAAAACAGACACAAACTAAAACTATATTGTTACACGTGGTATATGTACAGAAGTGGATGATAGCAGTGCCTTGCTGTACTCTGTAGATATAATCACCCTGTAATCAAGATAGTGTAAACACTGAATGAGGTTTAAGGAAAACACAGCCACTTAAGGAAAATTTGCTATCAGAGATGTCACTCTACTGCGAGTATGATTACATCGCCGTCCATTGCTAGCTTCCAATAACAGTTTTAGTTTATGTCTTCCTCTACAGCTGTCTATAGCTATAGCTATCGTAACTTAGTCTAGGCTAATTAACAAGAAATCTACCCACAGGTTTTTAACTTCTTTCATGCGTCAGTTTTACTTTGTACAATCAAGTACACAAAAATGTTGATGACTTGTACAGTGTATTGAGAGATTTCTGTATTACATGGCGCTGACTTTGGTGCATCAAGCACTGTAACACTTATCTAGAATCCATATACTCACCTATAACTATAATCAAATCAGTATTATGGGCATTTAACTTGATTGATACTTGGGTGATCCTACCGATGTTATATAGTGTATTAATTCAATTGTTTATCTTGACAGGGTGGAGTGATAGGTATAAACATAGAATGGAAATGTGATTTAGACAGAGACTGGGATTTATGCCGACCTCATTATACATTTAACCGTGCTGATAATCCACATGCTAAGATCGGACAGGGATTCAATTTTCGGTGAGAAATCGGACAATGTCATAACTGTTTTGTATAGATAAATACATAACAGATTTAGGCTAAATATAAAACAGATTTAGGCAAAATATAAAACAAATATGTGTGTTTAAGATAACCTGGCCTATCTTTATTCAATCCTTCGACCCTTATCATTTTTTAAAGTCACTTAATACAAAAAGGTAAGAAATCTGTTGTCTTTTGACCTTCATGCATGTCTGTTTTCTTTCCTCAGTCAGCTTTGTACATATTTCATCAAAGTATCATAAAAGTGGTATGCCCACCGACATTTCGTTTGTTTTTGGGACCAAGTAATATTGTTCGTAAAAACAATGAAATAAAAATAATTCCGACCTACCTAGTTCTTTTTCTGAGGCCATGTTATCTTAACCACACAATTATTTGTTTCACCTTAGTATGCTTACAGTAGAGAAAGTTTAAGATAAATGTAGCTATAGTATGTATACACGTAAACTATGCCAATTGTTGTTGTTCTGTCTTTATTCGACGAATGCACTGGATTAGGCATAAGTATGTCAACTTTGCACAGGTCATTGACCTCTATCAATAGTAAAAAACTGTGGTGGTGGTGGTGGTGGTGGTGGTGGTTGGTTGTGGTGGTGTGAGTTAGGCTAGCGGAAATAGTGTAGTAGTACTAGCATTAGTTCTTCAAGTCTACAGGTAGGCTAATCCATGCTTTCCTTTCAATAGTGATGCTATGTCATGCATGATCCCGTACAAATACCCCTGTCTATGTTGTCTGATGAGTTGATATTTCTTCTACAAAGGATCGCTGTATTTAACTTTCATTTATCAACAATTTTCTTGACAGTTTTGCTTACAAGTATAAGATTAACGAGACGGATGAATACCGAACACTGACAAAATCCTATGGGATATTATATGACGTGATTGTTACTGGTAAAGCTGGAAAATTTAATGTTATTCCACTATTTCTGAACATTGCTTCATGTTTGGCGCTTTTAGCATTGGTAAGTTTATCATATACCCCATATGTTCTATCATTGGTAAGTTTATCATATACTTTATACACACATTTGTCCATTAAACAAGCTGTACAAAGCAGACAAATATTTTAAAAGAAAATAGAATTGAGAATAATAATTTGAAAGAAAAAAAGAAACTAGAAGAAATAGGAATACTATATCTACATGTACGTTATATAATGTGTAAAAAGGGTTGTAAGAATATCCAAACATATCCATGGCATGGGAATGTCTGTTGACTTTGTATTCATACTATTGTTGCTGATGAGATTTCAACAAAAATGTGAGACTCGTTTGCCAAAGAAATGTTTTATTAATTTTTGTTTATAAATACGGTAATATTTGTGTTGATTCACGTTGGTTTTGTTATTGGAATTATATCGAATATCTAAGAGTACGTATTATCAAGTAATAAAAATAATCGGGTAGGCTTGCTGTCATGTTGTTGTTGTTGTTGTTGTTGTTGTTGTTGCTGCTGCTGCTGTTGTTGTTGTTGTTGTTGTTAAATAGAAAATAAGAGCTCTTACCTGCCATGTTTATTTTATACCACAGGCAACGATAATGTGCGATATAGTGACATTCTATGTCTTAAAAAAGAAAAATTATTACAAGGAAAATAAATATGTTTACGTTGAGGATATCAACGATGGTTCAGAAGACCCTGATGACGAAACCCAGGTACGTTTTGACTTATAAGTGACTTGTTATTGGGTATGGCTGCATGATATTAGATAATGTAGTAGCCTTCTGTATATTGTCCCTGTAATATCATAAGGCTGACCCTATTTTTTGTTATCTTTCTCATTACTTTTACATGGTAAGTATGGGTCCGTCGGTCGATTTAAAAAAGTAAAAACTCAAAATAAGAATTATTCTTCTCCAAGTTTCTCTGCATCTCCTTTTCCTCCTCTCTATCTTCTTTTTATTGGATTCCTGGTAACAAACCCTTTCCCAGCTTCTCTACACAATTGTCACGTTTTCAGCCCTCCTACTTCAAAATAACTTCGTCATTAAAAAAATGCCCTGTTCGTGAACAAGTGTCGTCATCGCCACCATATGACTGTAGATGACATCGACAGTCCAGACAATTGCTTATTCCTGCCATATAGGGCGCTGTTCCACAAAATATCACGGGCGAGTGCAAATAAAATCATTTCTTTATTTTGATATCCCAGCTTAAAATTTGAGTCGATCGGTTAATGATAAACACAAAAAATAGTGTTACCATAACATATTTGTGTGTGTGTGTGTGTGTGTGTGTGTGTGTGCGCGCGCGCACTGTACTGCACTGCACTGCAATGCATTGTACTGTACTGTACTATACTATGATGTACTGTACTGTACTGTACTGCACTGCACTGCACTGTGATGTACTGCTTTACACTACACTGCAATGTATTGTACTGTATTGCGATGTACTGTACTGTACTGTACCGTATTGCAATGCACTACACTACAATGTACTGTACTGTACTTTGATGTACTGTACTGTACTGTACTGTGATGCACGACACAACAATGCATAATGCATAGCACTGTACTGTACTGTACTTAACTGTGATGTACTGCAATGCACTACACTGCAATGCACCGTACTGTATTGTACTGTCCTGCAACATACTACATTTCAATGCAATGTACTGTACTGTGATGTACTGTAATTTACTGTACTGTACTATGATGTACTGCAATGCACTACACTGCAATGTACTGTACTGTACTGTACTGTGATGTACTACACTGCAATGTACTGTTATGTAATGTACTGTACTGTGATGTAGTGCAATGCACTACACTGCAATGTACTGTGATGTACAACATCACAATGTACTGCAACGCACTGTACTGTACTGTACTGTACTGTACTGTACTGTACTGTACTGTACTGTACTGTACTATGATGTACTACACCACAATGTACTGCACTGGACTGTACTGTGATGAACTGCAATGTACTGTACTGTACTGTGATGTACTACACCACAATTTACTGCTGTGTACTGGACTGTATTGTACTGTGATGTGCTGTTACAGTACTGTACTTCACTGTATCACATTGTATAGTACAACATACATGTACATGCTGACAAATCAAACTTCCAATTTAGTACTGTCCTGTTTTCAAAGGCTAAACTGAGTTGACCGGAGTTTCTTTAGATTATCCTGAAATGAACAAATGACGTCAGTGGAGCATTCTAGTGTTTAACAAGATGTCACCATGGCGTTCTTAGTCTTACATATCATTGACATTCATTTATATTTTCTTACCAACAGTCGTTGTACAGAAGTGCAGCAAAGGTAGATGGAACAACGGGGGAGTCACACTCATGATCGATCGAACGTAACGATTCACCGATAGCCAGAACCCACATGGAAATGTAATTTTTTTTTATGAAAAAGAAAACAAAAATAGATTTCCAATATATGCTAGTCACAAACTTGAATCAGTACTTTTAATTTACCTATTGCGTCAATTCTCTTTTTATTTGTGTTATTGTGCCCTCATCGGTCACACTATGTAGAATTCACGGCAGAGTGGAAATGTTTCCCTCATATGATCTAGGAATTTCATCGCATACTATATTTAAAGATGTACCGTACTCAACAAGACTTAATGGAGATGGATTTCTTTAAACTAATGGCGAGTGAAATACAAAAGTAGATCAAACTAGTACTGTACCCTTAACTTAATAAATTACTCAAGCTTACTTGAAATATTGACGAGTCGGTGAAGGCTTTAGTAATACAGACTTAGGGGGACTTTACCTATGAATCGAATGCGATTTACATGTAGTATAAGCCTAATGGCTAATGTAGTATAAGCCTAATGGCTCCTGAACAATAGTAATTTGTCAAAATATTCTACGGCGGGGTAGGGGGGGGGGTACCACTGGGTATATATTGAGGACAGTTTTAACTGGTGGTTGAACTTGCCATTTGTGTTTCAATCAATTTGTCATTCTCAAGATAAAATTTTGTTATGAATGAAATTGTAGAAGCATTATGGCATTGTATACATCTGAATGTACTGATGAAAGCCATAAAAAACATTGAAAATAATGTACAATTGTGCAGATATGAATACACTGCACAGAGAGTTGTGTTTGATTCTGCACATACTTGTTATACAATGTTTTACTGCAATGTATAAATACCACTAACAAGTATATGCCATATAGGTAGCATTATCAGAAATTAGTTTACGTTGTGTTCTCTGTCAACATCTGTTACATGTAATTTGTATAGACTAAATGTAATAGAAAATGTTGTACTAGCTACTACTGAGATACCCTGACGAAAGTACATGTTCCATAGATTCTAGAATAAACATGTGTAAAGAAAAGAAAATTGTACCAAAAGTAATTTTAATAAAATAGCAATATTCCATTATTTCCATATGGTGTTATAGTAACATCCCATAGTAAGACCTCGAAAATGATATTAAAATATGCAGGTATGTGTTGTTGTTGTTTTTTTTGTTTTTGTTTTTGTTTTGTTTTGTTTTTTTTGGGGGGGGCGCCCGTGTACATTCATTACACCGCTCCCACCCACTCGGTTAAAAATGCCCGGCCCCTTAGTCAAGATCACCAAACTACTCGAAATTAGACCCTTAAATTCCAAATTTTGATATTTCGAATCCAAACACACTGTATCTCCTGTCCAACAAAACCCTCATTAACTGATTATCTCTGTGATAAACAATAGAACTGTGATAGATGATAGATTATTAGCACAGATGGCATGGACACTACTATGGATTATTTGCATTGTACAGTAAGTACCATTGTGTATTGTTGTTAGGCTTAGTATCAGGATAAAAGGTGGGTCATTAATAATCTAAAAAAGACAAATAAAACAATTTGTGGCATATTATGGATAAAACACGTATTTTAAGCTAATGCCTAGTAGTCAACATCTCGTTGTGCCATTTTATGAAGCATGACTCGTATAATTGAAGAATTGTTGAAATAATTAAAACCCAATCTTTGTTATGCTAATTAGATATCAGGGTGATTTTCGTTATTTAGTTCGAGATTTGGTAGAAATTTTGTTATAGATATCTAGATAATAAATTCTACCATGATATGTTTTGAGTTCAATGTAACTAGAATACAATATTTATATAATTATTAAATAAGTATAACTTCACCCATAGACGTTGGAGAGATGCGTCTATGGTTCAGCCGGTGTTGTTTAGTACACCACTTTAGTGTATATCTTAGTGTTCAGCCGAAGAAAATATGAGTTACCATATAATGGCTAAAAATCGCCCGAGATATCAATCAAGAAAACTTGAAAGGACAAGCACTGATACTTTCACTTATTACAGGGCTGTTCGTAGTGCGAGAAGTTCTTTTGGTACATTAGGAAGCTGTTGCAGACCTACAGTTTTCTTCTTACGAAGGTTTCTAGTGTACTCGACGTAGTAGGACCAATTAGATGATCTTGAACTTATGAATAATTTAGCTCCTATAATTAAGATATAAGAACAAGTTTATTGTAATATAACATGACATGGAAATGTCCTAATATATGCGATTTAAAGATGGACGCGTTCACATTACCATTAGTCCTTCTAGCAATCAGAGAATGTTATCAATTGGATATACTTTGATGTCTGCCTCTGTGTGTGTGTGTGTGTGTGTGTGTGTGTGTGTGTGTGTGTGTGTGTAGGGGGAGGGGTGAAATTGGTAGATGGCTAAATGGATGAACGGACAGACAGACAGACAGACAGACATAGACATATAGACAGAGACAGACAGACAGACATACATACATACATACATACAGACAGACAGACAGACAGACAGACAGACAGACATACATACATACATACATACATACATACATACATACATACATACATACATACATACATACATACATACAGACAGACAGACAGACATACATACATACATACATACATACATACATACATACATACATACATACACACACACACACACACACAGACACACACACAGATACTAGATAGATAATTGAATCTGTTATAGGAAGTTGTTAATAACATGAACTCCAACCTTACTCTTGTTAAGACATATCAACGTATAGTGTCATCTATAATAGAACACAAATAATACTTACTTTCAGCGATTTCTTGTTCTACCAGTGATAAAATATAGTTATCTTCCTCATACTTCTGTATTTCTGGACTTATCTCCAGTAAATCAGAAAGACTATACACGTCAAGCTTTGTTTTCTTGATAAGGGTTTCCATTTCCTTGAATTAAGTATACGAAATAAATGTATTTATTTATGGTAAAGTGATGTTGAAGCATGAAAACGAGTCTTTAGTCTTGTTTATTTTACTCCTTTGTTCTACGATGGCGCATACATATAATAGGGTGTGTATATTGGAATTGACAATACCTCTTGCAATACTGATAAGCTATCTGTTTGAATAGGCCTCTCTCGAACAACTGGAATTCCTATGGAAACAGCCTTCCGATAAAAATACTACAAAAACAGACCTTCTTGTGCAAAGAGAACTTCTAATGGAAACAAACCTTTCGATAAAATCAACTCTTTCTATGCAACGTGCCCACCATCAACATTAGACATCCCTATGAAAAGTTGATGCTTCCATTCATCGCTGTCATTTCTAGCTAGTCATATTATCATTGTTGTTGCAATCACACAATTGTAGAATACGACAGAAATTCGTTCTCCTGTTAGTTTTCGTAAGTATGTCCTTAATGAAGTGTTTCAATTTCATGTTGGACAATAATAACTCTATACCTAAGTATCAATGATATTTGACTGAGTGTTTCGATAATATAGTTTACTCAATGATTTACTAGGTTTGCATAATAAGGGGGATATTAGAATTGATAATGTAATCACTTATTATCATAATTGTGATGTTTTGTAGATCGCAAATAACGTCCAAATATAGCGATAACATATAAAAGATCGACTGACATCTTGTACTTTGTAGTTATGAAAACGCCATGAATAATTACCTGTTGATACATTGGTTTAGCCATGTATAGACATGTTAAATTGTGTACACTTAACAACTCTGTAATATCGTTGACAATTGCTGGAGCTGCATTGAGTAATATCTTCAATGATTGTAAACTTTCTTCACATCCAGATTTTCTTTTGGTACTGTAGATTATATAACAAAAGATATAACAAGTTTTTAAAAAATTGTAAACGTATATGTTAAGATGCTAAAGTATAGTTGGCTAGTTAACATATCTATGTACTAATTCATTATCTTATTATCTTATACCCAACAATAAAGTTTCATTTCAAATCAAATCACTCCCGCGTTGTACTGACGAGCCCTAGGCCGGTTTCCTATTGTATTTGAATAAATTATTATTATATGCTGCCTGGCTTAGTGTCACGCAACTATCTAATTACTGCAATATGGTTGTTTATGTATTAAGCGACCAACAGTTAGAATTACATGTGATTTTGGAAGTTAGTTTTGGGGTGTTGATTTTTTAACACGTATTCATGGTTTGAAATTACGTCAAAAACGAACCACATCATCTCTGGATATATTTCACTTGGATGTCATTTGTCACATGTGAATACAAAACACTTGGAAGAGAGGACATAGTTAAAATCTCTCAGTGCAAATGTTCTAAACGAGACGAAGGGGGGGGGGGAGGACTGCTTGATCTTTCTCACCATTCTCCAGACATGTTTCTCCAGTGCATAACTGCAAAGTTTCCTTCACAAACTTTCTTCATACCGTCTTCAGCCATACGTCGTATATATGGAGCTCTTACTAGGGACTTGTCGAGAACGATATCGAGATCTTGTTTACAGGGAAGGTCAATCGAAGGTTCGGCAGACATGACTCCAATGCAAAGTGGGGAAGTTAAACTCTTATTGAGCACGATTAAGTTGTCTTCAAACACACGAATTGAAGTGACATTAGCAGGTAATCCTATACCGCTTACATTTGTCTGTCCCTCTAGCCAATGCTCTGTTTCGCCAGCTATTTTCATTAGGTTGCATGTACGTAGTATGTAAAGTGAACATACGTCCTTTTGAAGACCGGAAAAACTTGACACTAGCCTATCTTCTTTGACAACATTTCCACATGTATTCTTAAATTCGTCCACAGATACAACATCAATGTAATGAGTAAGTCTGTCCAAGTCAAAGGTTTCTTCAAAGGTTCTCCAAGATGTCATGAAGTGTACAACATGTTCTTGTGTACTGTGGTTGTGGAATGGTAGAATGACAATATTATACTTGTTATACAATGCGAAAGCAAGCACCCAACGGTAATTATTGTACAAAGTTGCAGGACCAGGGCGATTAAAATACACTGGTAAAATATAAATTCCTCTTAATCCTCGTTGCTGACTATTTGTTTTGAAACTACCGAGTTTTAGATTGTCACAGTTTGTACGTTGACCGTGAATATGAAGTGATGGGTTCGACATAATGTTATTGTCTATTTCCGTTCTTCTCTTTTCGTTTTCTTCTTTTTCAATGTGTAGTTCCGGCTTTGAAGAACCGCCACTCTGTATCATTTCCCTACTAACCACAGTTTTGTCAACATTACTAGTGATAGTAATAGTCGGTAGTGTATCACTATGATCGTACTTCACAACCTGTTGAAATAGTAAGAACAATAATGACAATTAGAAGGAACTCAAACAAACATACAGAAAAACAAACAGACAAACAGCGGCTAAAACAACATCTACCCTTCCTTGCTATATTATTTCTCAGGGTGGCCTTCCTTGATTGTACGGAGGCTTAATGAGGACACAGGAGTAGTTTTTTAAACCATGCGAGTAGGTTTTGTTTTTTTGTTTTTTTTTTACCATGGGAGTAGTTTTTATTGCATGGGAGTAGGTTTTTTTTTACCATACGAGTAGGTTTTTTTTTTTTTTTTTTTACCATGGGAGTAGCTTTTATTTCATTGGAGTAGGGTTTTTTGTTGTTGTTGTTTTTTTTTACCATGGGAGTAGTTTATTGTAAAAAAATAGTTTTACCATGTAGTTTTTTTGTACCATGTGAGTAGCTTTTATTTCATGGGAGTAGTTTTTTCCTCACTTGATATGCAAATTTGGTTGTTATTTTTTTCGACTTCTGGTAAATAAATAATATTATAATATAATATAACACACTCACATGGTAAAAAAAATACTCACATCGTTTTAAAAAATACTCCTGTGTCCTCATTAAGCCTCCGTATGATTCTATATTTCTCTTGATTCTAAAATTCTTAAAAACGGTGAAAGCTAAATTAATCGACGCCCTCTACGGCAGGATTAGAACAATCACTACGCCACTAGTCAGATATAAACACAGTACAGCGAGCGCGTATCTGAATGAAAATTGCTGAAATTCGGGAAATCTAATAAACCCAAATAGTTAAAAGTTTCCGTCTTAGTTAGACTGTTAACATACTTTCATGAATTCAAAGTATCACATACATGTACTCATACACTTACTTTTCTTGTTTTAGAAATACGTAATATGGATCAGCCTGTTTTTTGGGGTAGAGACTATTTGTCGGCCTGGTGGAACAATCCCCCTCCCAAGCCACAGAAACTGATGATCGATGACATGGGCCTTGTCTGAACTGTGGTATTTGTTGTTGTCCGTGTTTCTTACTTATACTCGTTAATAATACTTCACCTGGAGTGACTGTCATACATAACTATACATATACATATACATATACATATACATATACATATACACATGATATATTACCTACCACACTAGTTACAGAACATGTCATGTAAATACTTGGCTGTTCCACAGTCAATGGCACTTTAGGGCAAAAGTTGAAAGTTCCGAAATGGTAAACTTCATATATAGTTTATAAACAAAATTAATCTAAATTGTTCTACTCTTCAGTATGAAGGGATAAATATGCATTGTATGCTTCGGTCACTACATGTTATTGACACTACAAATCACCACATCTCATCAGATCCCTGTTTCTATTATACATTATAGGTATGAGCACCTAAAGGTCTCTAACATAACATCTACCTATCTATCTATCTATCTATCTATCTATCTATCTATCTATCTATCTATCTATCTATCTATCTATCTATCTATCTATCTCTCTCTCTCGCTCTCTTCTCTCTCCCTCCCTCCCTCCCTCCCTCCATCCATCCCTGCCTCCCTCCCTCCCTCTCTCCCTCCCTCCGTCCCTCCTCCCTCCCTCCCCCCCTCTCTCTCTCTCTCTCTCTCTCTCTCTCTCTCTCTCTCTCTCTCTCTCTCTCTCTCTCTCTCTCTCTCTCTCTCTCTCTCTCTCTCTCTCTCTCTCTCTCTCTCCCCCCCCAGTACGGCTCCTTTTCAAAAGCATTATACAGTAATTACATACCTGTCCAGTCAGATCTTTTCTGTTCATTTTCTGAAAGATAAAGTCTGAATTATGTCTAATAATACAACCAGTTATTGCCATTGCAATCACACAGAGCGTACGAAATATCTTCTTTTTCGTTATTATACTCATTTCTGATAGACGAAAGGATATTTCTCCGTGAAGACCCGAAAAAAGAAAGTCATACAGGCAAGCAAACAACGAGAAATAGTGAGTGAACAACAGAGCCGGAGACAGGCTCACTGTACTGTTTGGCAATAGTTCATATTTCTTACTGATTGGGCAATGTTTAAATGAATAAATGTGAAAAGACATCGATATTCCATAACCTAATTAATAAAATAAATACACAATCAATCCCAAACAGATCGATCATTTAGGACGTATTAAATGTATTCACTGCTGTAAACCTAAACAGATATATAACGCACACATGTATACCGGATTAACAGCTGGTGCATTTACAATATCAAGATCTATATATAATTTATTACACGGTCAGTACAAAGCGCAGGTACAGGCCAGGTGCTGGCCAGATCAGGACAGGCCAGATCAGGTATCGACTGAAAATTTTATATATATATATATATATATATATATATATATAGGAAGTCAGTGGTAAGATTTGTCCGTAGTACAGTGCTCGATACGTCTGCATATATATATATATATATATATATATATATATATATATATATATATATATATATATATATATATATATATATATATATATATATATATATATATATATATATATAACTCGGTGAGTATCAATCTGCTAAGTCAGTGCGCTATACCGCAGTGGCAGAGCGTAATAGTTTTGGTAGTACTGGAACTCTTTCTTGGTTGTAACTCGGAGTTTCACGCATATATATATATATATATATATATATATATATATATATATATATATATATATATATATATATATATATATATATATATATATATATATATATATATATATATATATATATATAACTCGGTGAGTATCAATCTGCTAAGTCAGTGCGCTATACCGCAGTGGCAGAGCGTAATAGTTTTGGTAGTACTGGAACTCTTTCTTGGTTGTAACTCGGAGTTTCACGCATAGTGCGATCATCAGACAACTCTGAGGCCTACTCTCTGGTTGTGCTGTATATTATATATAGAGTGTAGACAATAGAAATACCATCACTATTGTCTGTGTCGGTGGGTAGGTGTTGTATGTGTGGAGGTGTTGGTTAAGTTGTTATTGTGTGAGTTATTCATATATGGTCAATGAAGCTTTCCAACCTATAGCAGACTGGGTGCCTGTTGGCGTAGATTGGAGAGATGTATATATTACTGGCAAAAGAGATAACTTTAGAAGGCAAAGAAAGTTGTGTATATGATAGATATATGTTTAAATGATTTCCATTCTGATGGTTTAGTATTCCATATATGTAATGATCTTTTCATTACTGTCAATTTGCCTATAGTAAACCTGTCTTGTACATGTACAGCAGTACTTGTTTTCTATTGTATGGGAAAAAAGCCATAAGTTGTCCAGGTGAGAAAACTCTTGAACAAGTTAATCATACTTTAGAGTCAAAATACAAAATGCAGGAAATATTAACAATCGCAATAAAATATATTCATTTCTTTACTAGATGCTTAGCAACATGTATAAACACATCGTCATGTCTGAATACAGACACAGTAATTACAAAGTCATGACTCATACACACATAAACACATACATACATACATACATACATACATACATACATACATACATACATACATACATACATACATACATACATACATACATACATACATACATACATACATACATACATACATACATACATACATACATACATACATACATACATACATACATACATACATACATACATACATACATACATACATACATACATACATACATACATACATACATACATACATACACACACACAGGCAAGCTGGTAGGCACTCACACACAGACGGACAGACAGACAGACAGACAGACAGACAGACAGACAGACAGACAGACAGACAGACAGAATGAATCAATCAATCAATCAATCAATGAATGGATAAATAAAGTAAATAAATAAATACCAGAGTGTCTGATATACAATTCAACAATAATGTAATAGATACACACATGTACATAACTTAACATACTAGCACTACACATGGAAACATGAACATATAGAAACGAACCACTAGGTGACACACTTTGTATATTTTGTGACCAAAATGATGCAGAAAACGTAATTCACTTTACTTAGTGGTTCAAAATTACTATTTGAGTAATACTTTCATTAAAAAACTCGGTCAACAAGAACCTATAGTCCTTGTGATTTTTCACCACAGCGCCATCTAGTGGTGAACATTAATTATCGTCGGTTTACCCGGCCTGAGAAAGGCAAAAGTCAAGTAAAATTAAGTAAAGAATATTACTCGCTCCTTTTAGAAATTGTTTTCAACCTGCAAATTCTACCATATTACATTTTGTTTCACATATTTTTTAACGGAGTGTTCAGAGTGCTGTCACATGTTTACTTGATTATCCCCCCCCCTCCACTACAAAATCATAAATATTAAATTTTGACAATCATAATTTATCAAAATATGGATCAATGATACAGTTAATATTTATATATCACCATCCATCGTAGTGATGACATTGACTTGCACTGCTTGTTAGTGATGACATTGACTTCCACTACTTGTTAGTGATGACATTGACTTCCACTACTTGTTAGTGATGACATTGACTTGCACTGCTTGTTAGTGATGACATTGACTTCCACTGCTTGTTAGTGATGACATTGACTTCCACTACTTGTTAGTGATGACATTGACTTACACTGCTTGTTAGTGATGACATTGACTTGCACTACTTGTTAGTGATGACATTGACTTACACTGCTTGTTAGTGATGACATTGACTTCCACTGCTTGTTAGTGATGACATTGACTTACACTGCTTGTTAGTGATGACATTGACTTCCACTGCTTGTTAGTGATGACATTGACTTCCACTACTTGTTAGTGATGACATTGACTTGCACTGCTTGTTAGTGATGACATTGACTTCCACTACTTGTTAGTGATGACATTGACTTACACTACTTGTTAGTGATGACATTGACTTGCACTGCTTGTTAGTGATGACATTGACTTGTACTGCTTGTTAGTGATGACATTGACTTCCACTACTTGTTAGTGATGACATTGACTTCCACTGCTTGTTAGTGATGACATTGACTTCCACTGCTTGTTAGTGATGACATTGACTTCCACTGCTTGTTAGTGATGACATTGACTTGCACTGCTTGTTAGCTTCACTGAGTAGTCAGTATTTTACATCTACCAAACGGCAAGAGGCTGAGTATATACCTACTACTTTTACCTCATGTAAGGTTATGATTTAGGGATGAACAGTCAGTCAGTCAGTCAGTCAGTCAGTCAGTCTGTCTGTCTGTCTGTCTGTCTGGTCATCGAACGGAGAGTAAACACTCAAATATAACCTCTCGTGATGGGGATAGTGAAGCTTGACACATATTTGCTACATAATGACACGTTTAATGAGAATGAAAGGCTGTTAGCATTTTGTGTGTTAAGACTTTTTAGTACTAGTAACATTAGCAATTTCCCTCCCCCCTCATGAAACTTGAACAACTTTGGGAGCCCCCCCCCCCTCACTGTAAAGTTTAAATTTTCTTGTGGAAAATTCAAGCCCCCGAGCCCCCCCCCCCCCCAGTTAATATTGAACATTACCTTAGTACATTCAGACATCAACCATCACATGCCAAACATCATCTAATTATCTAGGCATTTGTACAAATTATACCAATTTCCTTTAGGAAATTACATCTTATTAAATTTTATAAAAACTTAATCTCATGAGTCATATTACATTTATGAGTTGGGTCTTTTCCATCCAGTAACCATTATGTTCATAATATCAGTTATCTGTCAAGGGAAGACATCTGACGTGCAAGCCATTTTTCTTTGTCACACTGAAACGATTTTCTTAACTTGCTTTAACTCATCTATTAGACAGGATCTTGTATAAAGTAAGTGACATTTTTATGTATATTGAATTCATATAGGTTTTTTTGGAAGCCACTTATCACGGTTTTCAACTCCGAGTCGAATTTTGCAATTAGTCATGATACTGGCTACACAGGCCTATACTACGATACCAGAAAGATTACAGAGTGTCAATTAGACGGCACGATATGTTCTTTATATCTCTCACGACGTTGTTTTCGTTACCAATTACACAAAGCAAATACAGGCACTGATTTCGCTCACATGATATGTTACATTTGATCTCACTGTGAGCACAAATAAACATTTTGTGTTTGGATTATCCATATCCTTGTTTCATACGACACTTGATTTGTGTTCACAGTATTAAGATAAAAATGTATCGTTTTATATGCTTGAACACTATTAATGTCTTTTTTGTTTTATGTGATTTGTATAAAAAACATTGCGTGAGACGTCAAAACATCATGCTACTTAATTAAAACTCTATAGTCACTCTAGTTTTGTAGTATTTTGTCCCAGCATGCAATCCCGGACATTGTGGGCTATTACAAAGAACGTTTATGCCATCGACGTTACCCTTGACTCTGACGTATCTACCCTATAGTCCCATTTTATATCAGAATGGTGCCGTCGACGTTACCCTTGACTCTGACGTATCTACGCGGTGGTCCCATTTTA